>NC_088359.1:21780000-21820000 GCF_036884655.1 Musa acuminata AAA Group
CGAGATGACGTTAAAGTAAATCTATGAAGGCAATTTGCAGTTATGATGGAAATCATAATATAAGCGCAAACTGAAATACGACGTTCGTACGATAAAAGCGATTTCGGTATGAAAGCCGATTCATAAACCACTTTAACTTGAGATGAAGCGAGATGCAGTTAAAGCAAAGATATAAAGGCAGTTTGCAGTTATGATGGAAATCAGAACGTAAGCGCAAACTGAAATATGATGTTCGTACGATAAAACTGATTTGCGTCTAAACGCCGATTCGGAAAGTACTGAACTTTGAAACACGTTCGTAAAAGCATAGAAGGCAGTAAGCTATTGAGGAGGTTTGCAGTAAAGATAAAATGCTCAAAGTTAATGCAAACCGAGATTTAGAGTGGTTCGGTCAATCTTGAGCTACTCCACTTTTGGCTTCCTCCACCGACGCAGTCACCAACGTCAACTAGAGGCCTTCCTTCAATAGGCGAAGGCCAACCACCCTTTTACAGTTTCACTCCTTTTGACGGACTTAGGAGACAACCCTTACAGAATTTCCTTTCCTCTCTTAACATATTAGAACTTGGAAGAAAAGAGGATCAGGTAACCATATCAAAGATCAAGGCAAAGGGCATCATGGTGAGTAACATAAAGAGATTACAATAACAATAGGTGATTGTGTTCACATACAAGCTCATTCAGGAGGTGGAAAATTAAAGTGCCTAAATAAAGAGTCAAATTGTCGATGAATTTGCTACAGCTCAGATAGGATTTGATCTTGTCGATGTTCAAGCCGTTCTTGTATTTGTTCAAATCGGTCCATCCGAATCCCAATATCTTCGACAGATGATGCAGTAGCTTACTCAAATGAATGTGTTTCCTCAAAGGGACAGATCGGAGGAGATTGAGTACCCCTAAAGACTGGTGTTTCCAGTTCCGGTTCAGGTTGGGGGGGATCGGTTCTTCTAGGCATTCTAACCCAATTACCGTTTCTATAAACACATCTTAGTTAGATAGTTCCGGTGGTATTGGAATATTGTATGCTTTCAGTATTCTAGTGATTATACCACCATATGGAAGCATCGTGTCTTTGTTGGATAGTTCTAACATGTTTTGCTGGATAAGATAACCAAGATAGATGTCATGTCCTTTCATGATCCAATACATAGTTCCCAATTCTATTTGGCTTACTTCATCATGATGGTATTGTTTAGGGAGAATGATACTAGTTAGGATATGATGAAGTACCTTAGTGTTTAGTGGTAGTAGATGTTCACAACTTTTAGGAACAAATGCTAAGTTAGGATTGGCGAAAATTATTCCTAAGGCTTCAACATATGTTGTCCCAATAGTTTCATCATCCCATGATCCTCTAAAATAAAGTCCTCTATTTTTTAGGGGAATGCCTATCATGTTGCAAATGAATTTATCCGTAATTGAGATATGTTGTCCTAAGAGATAGGTAGACATTCGTTCTTCTTTATCTGCTTGTATATTGTTGTAAAATAGTCTAACAAGTCTTGGATAGATGGGTTCACTAATTTGTAAAATAGGGAGTAGATCGAAGTTTGCAAACCATTGGATTGTCTCTAAGTCTCTTAGTTCCTTTAAATCTACATGTTTTCCCTTATTGACACTCCTAAGTTCGAAAGAGGAAAACTTTTCAGCATGATATTTTGAATCGAAAAGGGTAAGATCAAAATCTTCCACTAATCTCCTCTTCCCTTTGTCCCTTGAGGATCTTCTAGACCCCATAACTACTGCTATTTAAGAGGATAGTAATGAGCAAGAGTAAATGAATCAAAAACAGAATTTAAGGGGTTCTTAGAGAATACCTTCGTGAGATCTTCAATAGAATGAGAGATTGTTGATCTTTTACTTCAAAATGAGGAGTATTTGGGATGCTATGAGGGGTGAAATGGAGGTGGCGAAGCTTTGGAAGAGTAAAGAGGGGAAGGGAGTGAGTTGGGGTCGGTTCCACCACTGACCCTAGCTTGGGTTAAAAAGAGGCAGAATTGCGGGCGGTTGCACCGTTGGCTGGGGCGGTGCAATCGCTTGCAACACGTGACAATCGGAGGTGCTACCTCCAGCTGGGGCGATGCCACTGCCTGCAGGCGGTGAGCACTTGTTCTGACTGCAGTGTGATCTGATTTGAATATTTTTGACTTAAGAAGAATTTTTATTTAGAGCAATCAACTTTACTTATGTAATTACGTAAGAATTTTAATTGTAAGATAAGAAATTTTGCATGATAAAGATAGATCTTGTGACGTGCATACTCTAAATGTCGTGCACATGTTTGTGACAGATTGTTCAAGTTGGTAAGCCTTGCAAGTTCATGACAAACCTAGTAAGTTCATGATATAGTTGGATTCGAAAGTAACGAACGGATGACATCAATAGGTTCGAAAATCCAAAGGATATGTGAAGTGAGAATCATGGGTTTTCAATTCTGAGGGATCAAATAGGATTGTATCTATATCGCATTTGTAATTTTAATTTTCTAATCCTTTTCTGTTATTTAGGCTAGAGAGCATCGCAAGTTCTTTTTGGATCTCGGGTCATGAATATCGAGAATCCAAATAGTAGGATATTATTTCTTGCTCCCAACTTATGATGTTTTATGTCTTTACAAGAAAGGATGATCTTTAGGTACCAATTTGCTTTTGGGTGCCTCAAAAATAGATTTATATTTTTTATCATGTTGCATAGAATTTATCATGGTTCCTTTAGGAACCCAAATTAATCTGTTCAGACTAATTTTCTTGAATGGATAATAATGCGTTTTGTGTCCAAGTTTGCAATAAAAGTTGCATTTGCTTTGGTGTCGAACATGTAAGATGGGGCCTTTTATGAAGGTGGTTGGATTTTGGTGAGGACTTCTCACAAATCCGATTCCACTTCTTTTGGGAACGTGACCCTTGTTTGCAAGGATCATGTTCAAGGACTTGCTACCAACCTCAAATTTCTTCAAGGTGTCATTAAGTAGCAAGTTTTCCTTTTGGAGAGTTTCTAGATCATGGCATTTTATGCATGAACCTAAACTATCATGATATTCAGTTTTTAACTTATCGAAATTACAAGACTATCATGCTCCTTTTTTAGCAATTTGTATTTTCTACTAATAATCTTGCATTCATCAAATAAGTCATGGAAGGCATTTAATAATTCATCAAATGATAAATCTGCATCTATTAAATTCGTTACCTCCTATCCGATGGCCATTCAGGCGTAATGAGCAACTTGCTCGGTGTTGGACTCCTCTTCTTCGGACGCGCTCGAGTCATCCCACGTTGCTTTGAGTGCCTTCTTCTTTGATGTTCTCTTTTTGACTTGGGGACAATCACTTTTGTAGTGTCCTGACTTTTTGCACTCGTAGCAAATAACTTGGTCCTTCTTGGGTTCAAGTTTATTTTTTGTGTCATTCTTAAACTTGTTTCTTTTAATGAATTTTTTAAATTTTCTTGTTAGAAGTGTCAGGTCATCGTCATAGTCCTCATCACTTGAGTTTTCTCTCAAGTGGTCTTCTGAAGTTCTAAGTGTCATATCCTTCCTATTCTTTGGAAGGATGTCTTCTTGCTCTTCATGAGCTTTGCAAGTCATCTCGTAGGTCATTAATGACCCGATTAGTTCTTCAAGAGAGAAGTTGTTTAGATCTTTTGCCTCTTGAATAGCAGTGACTTTAGGATCTCAATTCTTAGGAAGGGATCTTAGAATCTTATTTACGAGCTCAAAATCCGAAAAACTTTTTCCGAGTCATTTTAGACCGTTGACGACATCCGTGAAACGGGTAAACATGTCGCCAATAGTCTCACTCGGTTTCATCCGGAAAAGTTCGAAAGAATGTAACAAAAGATTGATTTTTGACTCTTTCACTCTACTTGTGCCTTCGTGAGTCACTTCGAGTGTGTGCCAAATATCAAATGCGGTTTCACAAACCGAAACACGGTTGAACTCGTTTTTATCAAGTGCACAAAATAAGGCATTCATAGCCTTTGCATTAAGAGCGAAAGCCTTCTTCTCCAATTCATTCCAATCGATCATTGGAAGAGAAGACTTCGAAAATCCATTTTCGACAAGATTCCAAAGTTTAAAATCCATAGAAATAAGAAAGATCCTCATTCGGGTCTTCCAATAGGTGTAGTCCGTCCCATTGAACATGGGCGGACGTGTAATAGAATGGCCTTCTTGGTTTCCGGCGTATGCCATCTCTCTTGGGTTTTAATCCGTTTGAGAGTTAACCCCGCTCTGATACCAATTGTTAGGATCAAGAGCACTAAGAGGGGGGGGTGAATTAGTGCAACGAAAATCTTTCTACGATTAAAACTGCGTTCGTACGATAAAAGCGATTTTGGTGTGAAAGCCGATTCTAAGATTACTTTAACTTAAGATCAAGCGAGATGACGTTAAAGTAAATCTATGAAGGTAGTTTGCAGTTATGATGGAAATCATAATATAAGCGCAAACTGAAATACGACGTTCGTACGATAAAAGCGATTTCGGTATGAAAGCCAATTCGTAAACCACTTTAACTTGAGATGAAGCGAGATGCAGTTAAAGCAAAGATATAAAGGCAGATTGCAGTTATGATAGAAATCAGAACGTAAGCGCAAACTGAAATATGATGTTCGTACGATAAAACTGATTTGCGTCTAAACGCCGATTCGGAAAGCACTGAACTTTGAAACACGTTCGTAAAAGCACAGAAGGCAGTAAGCTATTGAGGAGGTTTGCAGCAAAGATAAAATGCTCAAAGTAAATGCAAACTGAGATTTAGAGTGTTTGGGTCAATCTTGACCTACTCCACTTTTGGCTTCCTCCATCGACGAGGTCACCGACGTCAACTAGATGCCTTCCTTCAATAGGCGAAGGCCAACCACCCTTTTACAGTTTCACTCCTTTTGACGGGCTTAGGAGACAACCCTTACAGAATTTCCTTTCCTCTCTTAATAGATTAGAACTTGGAAGAAAAGAGGAAGAAGAACTTTCAACTCATACAACACTTTTGAGCTCTAAAAATCACAAAGTAAAATCAGAATTTCGGTGGTTTCTGGGTGCCCTTTCAGTGCTAAAAGGGTGGGGTATTTATAAGCCCCAACCCAGTTTCAATTTGGAGTTCAAAACTGTCAATTCCCGGAATTCCGGGATCTGGCGGTTGCACCGCCTAGCAGAGCTCGAAGACTAAGCCTATGGGCAGTGCCACCTCCTGTCAGGGGCGGTTGCACCTCCTACCAGAGATCGAAGACTGAGCTCAAGCGGTGCCACCGCCTGACTGAGGCGGTTGCACCGCTCAGCCAGAGCTCGGAGACTGTGCCCAGGTGGTGCCACCTCCTGTCAGGGGCGATTGCACCTCCTGCCAGAGCTCGAAGACTGAGCTCAGGCGGTGCTACCGCCTGACTGAGGCGGTTCAACCGCGTGGCAGAAATCAGGGTCCGAATGGGTTGATCCATTCGGCCCAATTTAGGTTTTTCAGGGGCCCAATTGCCCCAAGATTAAGTTAATGGGATCACCTCCCATTTCCAACTTAATCATTGTACTAACTATGATATTTCCTAAGACATTTACTGCAACTTACTCCGGTGCATCAATCGCTTCTTCCGGCGAGCTTCCGGTGAACTTCCGTCGATCATCCGATGAACCCTCGGTGATGCTCCTGCGGACTTCCAACAAACTCCTGGACATGCGACGATCCACTTAGCGAGTTCCGACGAGCTTCTTTGGCAAGCTCATGGACTTCTCGGATTTGTTCCCGCAGAACCTTCGACGACTGTCTGAACTTCCGTCGAACTCTCGAACTCCCAACGTGATCATTGTCTTGACTCCGGCGCAACTCCTGTTGCATATCTTATTTTCATCGTAGTTAATCCTGCACACTTATCTCAACATATAGATTAGATAACAAATGACAATTGACTTCATCATCAAAATCCGAGATTCAACAATATATGTTAGGATCGGAGCGGCACTAAGAGGAGGGGGGTGATTTAGTTCAGCGGATTAAAACTTCGGTTTTGGCAAATCTTTCGATACGATAAAAACCGAACTTGAAAAGCTTAACTTGAACGTGTGTGCGTAAAGGTATGCAGCAAAGGTAATGAGGAAATAAAGCACGTAAGAAGGTTTGCAGTAATGTAAATAGCGATAATAAAATGCAAACTAGAGATCACGCCGATTTTAAAGTGGTTCGGTCAAATGACCTACATCCACTTGCAAGGCCCTCTTCGATGAGGCTCCCACCTTCCAATAGCAAATCTCTTGAAGGGGAAGGGCAAATACCCCTCTTACAACTTTTTACAAGCGGTTCACACTCTTACTAATTTTCAGCAAGAAAGAAGGAGGTGAACACTTTAGCAAATTGAAAACAAGACTTGCTAAAACTTTTCTAATACCTTTCTCTCAATCAATTGCTTCTCAAAAGTTGTTCTCTCAGCTGAGAATTGAGGGGTATTTATAGGCCTCAAGAGGATTTAAATTTGGGCTCCAAAATTTGAATTCTCTTTGGTTCCCGATGCTGGCGGTGCCACCGCCTTGTCACGGACAAACTTTGAAACAGGATGTTTGATGTAATGCTTATATATGTCCGTGTCTGTTGGCATGTTCATGCCTTGTACAAAATGTAGAGGGGCGGCCGAAGGCTTAATAGTCCCACTTTAGTTGGGTTGGTGGCCTCTTTAGGCTTGTAAATAAAGGTTGTGTCATGTAGACACGTGCGAGAGCTCTTCGGTCTATAATGGATCATTTTACCCTTTATTGTGCCACTGTTCAGAGCTTGTAAAGTCTGTTTGTAATTTGCATTGTCTATGAAGTGTTTTTCGGAGATGTTTGCTTGTGGATCCCGATTGAGGCGTTCTCTCTTGCCCGTTCTCTCTTTTGTTGGTCCTAAGGGACAATGGGAGTCTTCGGGGAGGCTGACCTTTGCGGACGGACACGCAAGGGTGCTGCACGACTTAGGCAAAACCAGCTAAGTCCGTGTCATATGGTATCAGAGCGGGACAAGCACTCATAGAAACACTTAGCATGCAAACGTGGGGGACCTAGCGGGACTGTGTTGAGGGCAGTCAGCACACGCGCGACCGTTTGGGGGACAACGGGCATGGAGATGTAGGGAAAAGGAGTCGCTCAGAGGAGCGGGCATCTGAGATTGACATTCAGAGGAATGGCCAACCCTTCGCGCAAGAGGCACCACGAGAACAGGCAAGCTTGGAAGAATGTGGAGCGCACAAAGGTTGGGATGGCTGAGTTTGAGCTACGGCTCAACGTTGACAACTATACTTGATGGTGCTCTAGGCAAGCGAGGCGCTTGGCAAGAATGAGACCATCCAAGGTGGAATGAGTTGCTCAACGACCAAAAGAGTTATGCAAAGCTCACAAAGGTGAGGGGAATTGCTAACTCAAAGAATTTGGTACTCATGCATGGGCTTGTATGCGGACGATGGAATGTTCGTGGCCATCCCAAGGCGACCGAAACTCGGCGCCATGGAGCATTGAAACTTTCTCTTCGGCATGTGAAGGATACGTCCGTAGGAGGCTGAAGTGTGCAATGAGTTTAGCATGTTGCTAGGCCTTGAGGGGTGCAGCGGGGGCTGTATTGACGGAGAGTCGCAATCTAGCAAGTGCGTTTGCAGGAGGCAAAACAATACACAGTTTGTTCAGCAGATCGGAGTAGTCCAAGGGGATGGTGGTCTCCGAAACGAAGAGAGATGTCGCTCCAATGGGACAGTTATCCAGGAGGGATAAGTCCCGGCTCTCCAGAGGGAGAATCATGTGAGACGGACCTCACATGTTGAGGAGGCGTACCTCAACAAACAACAACTCCACGAAGCTCGATGGACTGAGCAAGCGGCGAGGAGTCGTCGCATGATCTCGCTCGAGAGAATGCATTGGTGGATGCATTGCGAGATCAAGTGGGGGAGCGACCTAAAGCAACTTAAATGAAGGCACACTTGGAGTCGATGTGGAGATCGAACTCAAGGGAGGGCTGACCCGTGGAATGGTGGGCGCGAGGGCCACCATCGACTCAATGCAGAAACGAGGAGCGGAGCAACTTGGGTGTAACTTGGTGAAGTTCCCAAGCCACATGAAGGGAGCCAGCAGAGAAGTTGGAACATGGAGTAGAGGCACAGTGCTTTTCTTAGACATAGGTCAAGGACATAAGCTCTTGCAGAGGCAAGAGCAGGATCATGTTGTTCCATGGGTCCTTCATTCTGACGGAGTGGACTCATCTTGCATGGTGCCAAAGATGAAGGGAGCTTCTGGGCACATGCACCTTATCTCGGAGGAGCATTTGATGGAGGAACTAAGGCGACTCAATTTGCGGAGGCGAAGTTGGGTTCAGAAGGCCTTAGCACGGGGCAAGAGGACGCAGAGGCGGGTACTCTTGAAGAATATGCCACAGTGTTGCCATTCGAGTTGCTAGGAAGGAAGCGGTGCGCAGCGAAGATTGTGCTAGTAGGGGCAGAGGCCCAGGATCCAGACAATGGTGCACAAATTACAGTGAAGTCGGTGGACTTCGGGAGCTACTAGGCGATGGACTGTCCTAGAGCGGTGCTTCATCTAGGTGTGACCCAAGAGTGGGTGGATGAAGGTCGATTGCCAAAGGAGCGAACAAAATCGAAGGTGGAGGAGACCCTGCGATGTATTGGCAGAGGCCACACATAGAGGGTTCACAATTCGAGTTTATTCCACAAGGATCAGAATGCAATGGAGATGTCACCAGGAGGCGACATGGTGCAGTGGATCATGGTGGAACAGTTCGTGGCAATGCGATACACACGAGTTTGTCCCGTGAGGGATGAGATCATATGGAGGTATGATCGGGAGCTACTGGGAGCTCCGCTTTGGTGAACAACACGACGGCAAGAAGGGCTATGGATTCAAGGAGTGAAGGCCATGGTACCGCAGAGGCGGGTCTTCCGGGCGTGCACCGAATTTTGCATCGGATGAAAACCTTGGTCATCAGCATATGGGGGCTGGGTTCCACCAAGGGAAAAGTTCGAATGCAAGTACCAGTGAGTTCCATGGGAGGGACTTGATCATGCAGAGGTATGATCGAAGCAGCTGGAGAGTTGCACTGCTCCAGAGCTCATATTCGCTTAAGGGAGCCCGGCAAGTCAGAGGACAAGGCCGAGTAAGCGAACGTTGCTACCAAGGAAGCTAAGGAGAACAGAATTGGTGCAAACCCTACGTGATGGCAGAGGCCATGCATGGGAGTTGCAGTCTGTCTTTCCATCGACCAAACGGACTGCTTGGAGAACACAGAGGTGTTGAAGCAGGGGGTCGAAAGGGGCGAGGAAGCGACGACGAGTCTAGAGGGACTTAGCTACCCAAAATCAAGCATCAGTAAGAATGGAGGTGGACTCAGAGGAGTGCCACGGAGACATATCTACTGATCATGAAGAAAAGGGATGCAGATGCGAGGCAATGGATAGTAGGGCCATGGGCATGGCAGCGCTATGGTACCGTAGAGGCGGGACTTCCGTGAAAGTCATGATCCCTTGCTCTCACGGAGGGAGAGCGTTTGGTCGTGAAAGGGGCCAAGGAGGTGGAGCATGTAGAGGCAATCTCCAAGTACCGAGACAAGGCTGAAGGGCAGAGGCCAAGAAACTTCGTAAGACCGGTGTCAACAAGTTTCTCATCAAGATAGCCGTAAGTGAAGGACTTCGGGTCATGCAAGAGTGCACGACCAAGGAATGAAGCAAGCAGTATGCGGTGTTGTACCTTTGCTACTCAATGGAGTAGGTGGCAGGGTTGATGGAGAAGACGGTACAATCCCAGAGGCGACCTTATCTATCAGAGAATTACTCCAAGTTGGGGTGAAAACTTCCCGCATTCCAGAAGTTCGATGGCATTGAGAAGGTGAATCACAGTAGCTAACTCAACGCAAGGAGTGAAAACACTTCAAGTGCTTCAGAAGTGTGAGCAAAGAGCAAGCGAAGGCCAGTAACCAGCTCGATGCATGAAGTACAACCTCGAGGAGGCGAGCGAAGTCAAGTAACCTTTGCCTTCTCAACTCTCAAGAGAATGGGCGAAACCGAGTACCCCAGTTCTCTTATCTATCCAGCAGAGGAGCTCTGCACAAGTTCAAAGACCCTTCGAAGATAATGGAAGACAATAGTTGTCAAATCCTCACCAACGGTGATCAGTGCTACTGAGAGTAGATTGTCCGCTTCATTTCCCAACGAAATGCCAATCGAAAGCGGAAGTGATGCGAACCTACTTGGATGTGACAACTAACTGAAAGAAGAGTCAATGAGCAGATTTTGTGGAGGAAGGACCCAAAACTTCAGAAGTTTGCGAGACGATGCTCGTTAAAGCTCCAACAAGCATCCACCCAGTTCGAGCAGCATGTGGAATTTATGAGAGACTAGCGCAGTAAGGATGGTCTTTTCCTTCATCTGGGAGATCCGCAGGAATCAACAAGGATCAACACAACTCAGCCAACCCCACACCAGAGTCAAAGTCATTGGCGAGTTGAAGCAGCATGGCGGATCAAAGGTTCGACTACTCAAAAACAGCAGCGGAGAGCAGCTGGGAGCCAGGAGGCGCATTGCAGCTGGAGCGGAAGATTGAAGACTCAACAAAGGCGAAGAGTTGCAGTGTTCACAAAGGCTTCGACGAGGACGTCGAAGGGATAAGTGGGGGAGAATGTCACGGATAAACTTTGAAACAGGATGTTTGATGTAATGCTTATATCTGTCCGTGTCTGTTGGCATGTTCATGCCTTGTACAAAATGTAGAGGGGCGACCGAAGGCTTAATAGTCCTACTTTAGTTGGGTTGGTGGCCTCTTTAGGCTTGTAAATAAAGGTTGTGTCATGTGGACACGTGCGAGAGCTCTTCGGTCTGTAATGGACCATTTTACCCTTTGTTGTGCCACTGTTCAGAGCTTGTAAAGTCTGTTTGTAATTTGCATTGTCTATGAAGTGTTTTTCGGAGATGTTTGCTTGTGGATCCCGATTGAGGCGTTCTCTCTTGCCCGTTCTCTCTTTTGTTGGTCCTAAGGGACAATGGGAGTCTTCGGGGAGGCTGACCTGTTAGGATCGGAGCGGCACTAAGAGGGGGGGGGGTGAATTAGTGCAGCGGATTAAAACTTCGGTTTTAGAAAAATCTTTCGTATGATAAGAACGGAACTTGAAAGACTTAACTTGAAAGCGTATTCTTGAAGTTGCGCAGCAAAGGTAATAAGGAACTAAAGCATGTAAGAAGGTTTGCAGTAATGTAAACAGCAATAATGAAATGCAAACCAGAGATTACGCCGATTTTAGAGTGGTTCGGTCAAATGACCTACATCCACTTGCGAGGCCCCTCTTCGATGAGGCTCCCACCTTCCCCTAGCAAATCTCTTGAAATGGAAGGGTCAATACCCCTCTTACAACCTTTTACAAACAGCTCAACCTCTTACAAATTTTCAATAAGAAAGAAGGAGGAGAACTCTCTAGCAAATTGAAAACAAGACTTGCTAAGACTTTCTAAGACTTTTCTCTCAATCAAAATGCTTCTCAAAAGTTGTAACCTCAGCTGAGATTTGAGGGGTATTTATAAGCCTCAAGAGGATTCAAATTTTGGGCTCCAAAATTTGAATTCTCTTTGGGTTCCCGAATGCTGGAGGTGCCACCGCCCAACCAAGCGGTGCCACCGCCCAGCGCTCGGGTGCTGGGAGGTGCAACCGCCCAGCCTGGGAGGTGTCACCGCCCAGCTCTCGGGTGCTGGGCGGTGCTACCGCCCAGCCAGGCGGTGCCACCGCCTGGCTCTCTGATTTCACTGGTTTGGCTTAATTTTAGCCCAAACCATATCTGACTTTGGGCCCAGTTGACCCCTAACCAGGATATAGGATTATCTCTTAATCCTAATCCTAATTACAAGTGAAATACATAACAAAAACACATCCTAAGCAAGCTTTCAACTGCGAACGTCGAGTCTTGTTTCGGCGAGCTTTCCGACGAACTTCTTCCGACGGACTCCCATCAAACTCCCGATCTTGTGATGACTTTAACGAGTAGCCGAGCCTTCTCGGTGATCTCCGTGAACCTCCGACAATCTCTTCGGTGAACTTCCGAAAGTTTCGACAGGTTCCCGATTTCTTCTCGGTTGGTTCCGGTAGCATCTCCGACGATTCTTCGGACTCTTAAACGTCCATCGATCTTGACTCCGGTATTCTTGCTTTGTGTTTTCTGGTTATCGTAGTTAATCCTGCACACTTAACTCAATAATATGGATTAGATCAATTAACCCATCAATTGATTTCATCATCAAAATCCGAGATTCAACAATCTCCCCCTTTTTGATGATGACAATCAATTGATGACGGAGTTAAACATAACTCCCCCTATCTATATGCCATATTATGAGAAGATGAAAACACTTGAATTTCATCCATTGAATTCAAGCATAAACCGATAAGTTCTAACAGTAGAACTTATCGTTATTCTCATTAAGCAATAGTAAATGCGAAACTTCGATGAAAATCATAAGTCAAATTGATATGGGACAATTTTTACTACGATAGGAGATAAAGATTTTCAACATGAATTTCATGATATCGATGTAAGGCATGCTTTCAATATGATCAATCAATCTTGTGATATTCTCAAGGATTTTGCAAGGCATATAAGACATTCATATCACACAAGCTTTTGCAATTCATATAAGTCATGCTATTAAAATGATACAAGTCATCACTTTTCTCCCCCTTTGTCATCAACAAAAAGGGAATGAGACTTGAAGCACATAATTTATCATACAAAGATTTTATCATTGATCATACATCACTCATCTATATTATCATTGATCATACAAAGATTTTATCATTCAAAATTAAGTATGCTAAAATATTTACGCAGAGTTCATCTTAAAGGAAAATTCAGCATTCATCCATATTATCAAATCTCTTCTTTTTATAAATAACAAAAATTATAGATGTACAAAGAAGAGATTGGGATAAGAAAAAAAAATTTTAAGTAGTAACTCCAATAAGTCAAGATCATAATTCGAATACAAATCCATTCAAATTCAATTCGTCAACTTGAAACTCATAATCAAGCCATCAAAATCAATTTCGAGATTCAAAATATCATAAAATCATTAATCTTGATCAGATGGAAGCGGTGTTTGACTCAAGATAGGATAAGATAATTTAACAAGTCACCGAGGAATAGAGAGAGAATGAAAAACTTTACGGAAAATCCATTCAAACAAGTTTATTCTTAGGGACAATTTAACATACCTAATTCCCTTCTAATGAATTCAAATTGGCCTTCATTCAAAGCTTTTGTAAATATATCTGCTAATTGATGCTTTGTGTCAATGAATTCTAGAACAACATCATTGTTAAGGACATGATCGCGTATGAAATGATGCCTAACGTCGATGTGCTTAGTTCTAGAGTGCTGAATTGGATTTTTAGTAAGACATATGGCACTAGTATTATCACATTTTATGGGAATGTTTTTAAAGTGAATTCCATAGTCTTCTAATGTATTTTTCATCCAAATGACTTGTGCACAACATGCACTTGCAGCAATGTATTCGGCTTCCGCCGTAGATAGTGCAACTGAATTTTGTTTCTTGGAAGTCCAAGAAACAAGTGCATGTCCTAAAAATTGGCATGTTCCGGATGTACTTTTTCTATCTATCCTGCATCCGCCAAAATCGGCATCTGCATAAGCTATTAGATCGAATTTTTCAGATTTTGGATACCACAATCCTAAATTTGGAGTTCCTTTAAGATACCTAAATATTCTTTTAATACTCTTTAGATGAGATAATTTAGGATTAGATTGAAACCTAGCGCAAAGTCCTACACTAAACATAATATCTAGTCTAGTCGCGGTGAGGTAGAGTAGACTACCTATCATTCCCCTATATGTTTTTTGATCAAAATTTTTACTATTTTCATCCATATCTAACTTAGTCGCAGTACTCATAGGGGTGTTTATTGCTTTTGAATTATCCATGTTAAATCGTTTTAACAATTCTAATGTATATTTGGATTGGTTAAGAAATATATCATCACTAAGTTGTTTGATTTGTAATCCTAAAAAGAAAGTTAATTCACCCATTAAACTCATTTCAAATTCATGACTCATACATTTGGCAAATGATTCACATAGTGATTCATCCGAAGAGCCAAAAATAATATCGTCAACATAAATTTACACAATAAGAAAATTATTTTCAAAATGTTTAATAAACAATGTAGTATCAACCTTGCCTTTGGTAAAATTATTTAAAATAAGAAAGGAACTAAGTCTTTCATACCAAGCTCTAGGAGCTTGTTTTAAGCCATAGAGAGCTTTAGTCAATTTGAATACATGATTAGGAAGAAGAGAATTTTCAAATCCGAGAGGTTGTTCGACATTGATAGAACCCTTGCAGATTCTAAACTTGGGGTTGATCTCTTTAGGGGATCGGCCTCCTTGGAACTCTATAGGGGTTCCTCCCTCCAAGTTGCTGCTCAAAGGCTGCAGAAAAGATTCATCTATTGCTTGAGAAAAGAGGAGGAATACATGGCTATTTATAGGGCTTCTAAACCCTAACTCCTAATAGGACTCCTACTTAAGACTCTTACTTCTAACCAACTCCTAATAGGACTCCTACTCAAGACTCCTATTCCCTTACAACTCCTAATTCTTCTCTAAGAAAAAACCTCCTACATGAATGTCCCTCTCAATTAGGACTCTCCTAACTAGAGTCCTAACAGAATATCCCTCTCAATTAGGACTCTCCTAGCTAGAGTCCTAACAGAATGTCCCTCTCAATTAGGACTCTCCTAGCTAAAGTCCTAACAGTTTTACATGAATGTCCCTCTCAATTAGGACTCTCCTAGCTAGAGTCCTAACATTTTTACATGAATGTCCCTCTCAATTAGGACTCTCCAAGCTAGAGTCCTAACAGACCCGCCCTCTTCAAATCAGCCTTGTCCTCGAGGCTGATGATTCATGAATTCTGGGAATTTGATCTTCAAGTCGTCATAGTTCTCCCAAGTGGCATCTTCTTTTGGTAGGTTCGCCCACTGTATTAGCACTTCATTAGTGGGTCGTCGTCGTCGAGTCACGATCCGTCAATCAATAATGGCACTTGGCTGGGTCTGGAGTTCTCTTTGGGTAGTCATATTTGGTGGGTGGCTTTGGGCTGTCTCCAAGCACCTGTTTAAAATTTCCGGTTGGCTGTTGGTTTATGGGTGATATGTCGTACTCCTTTTCAATTTAGTACCCTGCATATAGAATAACTTTGTCCAAAATCTGCTATTGAAGATGCAAGTAGAATTTGTCACAAGCACAATGCGTCCCTTATAGTGTAATTCTTTTGAGTCCCAATTGTAATGAGTCATGGGGCTTGGTGCTTCCTCCAATTTTTTTATAATCTTACTAGTATCTGAATCTTCTTGCCATTCCATCTTAATATCCTCAAGGAAGTCGCTGGTCGGAAGTGAAACGGTCGAAACTTCAACTTGCTCGGGTAGCTGCGAAAGCGCATCTGCAAGAACATTCTCTTTCCCCTTTTTGTAAGTTATTTCAAAATCAAATCCAAGAAGTTTTGTTACCCATTTTTGCTGCTCGGGGGAAGATATCTTCTGTTCCAAGAGATATTTTAGGCTTTTATGGTCGGTCTTGATTTGAAAGTATCGCCTGATCAAGTACAATCTCCACCTCGTTGCTGCGCGCACAATGGCGAGCATCTCCTTATCATATGTTGACATATTTTGATCGGAGGGAGATAATGCCTTGCTAGTGTATGCGAGTGGTCGACCATCTTGCATGAGAATGGCTCCAATTCTGACTCCAGATGTGTCGGCCTCAATAATGAAGGGTCGGTTGAAATCTGGTAGTGTTAGCACCGGCGTCGTCGTCATGGCTGCCTTAAGTTTGTCGAAGGCAGCGGAGGCTCTGTCCAACCATTGGAAGACATTTTTTTCTAGTAAGGAAGTAAGTGGTGCACTGATCTTTCCATAGTTTTTCACGAACTTGCGGTAGTAGCCTGTTAAACCCAGAAAGCCATGTAGCAATTTTATGTTTCTCGAGGTCGGCCAGTTTTGCATTGCTCCAATTTTGAAGGGGTCCACTGCCACACCTTCCTCTGATATGATATGCCCAAGATATTCCACCTTTTGTTGAAGAAAGCAAAAATTTGTGGTTGTTGTGTGTTCAAAAGGTGGTTTTCCGTATGTCTTCTTCGCATGCTCGTATTTGATGATACCCGGATCAAAGGTCCAGCTTTATAAAGATTTGTGCTCCCTTTCATCTAGCAATTCATCTACTATTGGAATAAAGTATTTGTCCTTGATGATTATGCCATTGAGAGCTCGGTAATCAACACATATTCGCCTTGTTCCGTCCTTCTTGCATACAAGTAGCACCGGCGAAGAGTAGAGGTTGCAACTTGGCCGAATAACTTCTGTTTCGAGCATCTCTTTTATAATCCTTTCTATTTCATCCTTCTGGAGATGTGGATACTGATATGGCTGAGCATTTGCTGAAGATTTTCCTGGAAGAATCATTATACAATGATCATGCCGACAGGTAAGAGGTAGGTTGCGCGGTTCGTCAAATATATTTGAAAATTCAGCAAGCAAAGGAAGTAGATTTGGATCTTCAAATTCTGTTAGCTCTCCCTTAGTTTGCTGCTCAAGTTGTACCAAAAAGCCGCTGCATGCTTTATGCAAAACATTCTCCATTTGTTGTGTGCAAATCGTTGTTATGTCGCCCCCACGTTTCCCGTGCAATGTCACCTGTTTCTCCTTACTGTAAAATTTCATAATTAGTTTTATAAAATTCCAGGAAATATCACCTAATGTCATCAACCATTTAATTCTGAGCATGGCCTCATGATTGTTAAGAGGGAGAAGGAAGAAATCTGCAATTATCTCTTGGTCCTGCAGCAATAGTTTCTCCTGCAAGCGCCTATGATCACAATTCAAAATCCGTCCGTCGGCGACCTTAACATCAAACCTGCAGTGATTCTCGATAGGTAATGATATCCGAACAGCAAGCTTACTATTTAGGAAGTTAGTAGTACTGCCCGTGTCGATGAGAACAGTGATTGGTTGTTGTTTGAGAAGGCCTCCAATTTTCATCGTTTGCGGGTTTGAGTAGCTAGCTAGTGTATGTACCGTAACTTCGGTCGGTTGTGGCTCTTCTTTTGCATCTTCTTCTTCATATTCAAAGCTCTCTTTTGGATGTTCAATGACCTCTTCTTCTATCGGTTCAATCATAAGAAGTCCTTTACTGCAGCGATGCTCACGGCTCCACGGCTCGTCACAATGCCAACATAACCCCTTCGCATATCGCTCCCGAAGCTCTTCTCCTGTTAACCTCTTTGGTGCAGGGACTTGGTCGACAGTAGGGGGGGCTGAGGGCTTCAATATTACTAGTTGAGGAGTGACCCTAGTCCTCCGAGCTTCATGGTTCAATTGCTCCTCTTGATGTCGTGCGAAAGAGATGGCTGCCATAAGCGTATACGGTTGTCGCACTTTAACTTCTCCTCGGATCTCCGGCTTCAAGCCCTCAATGAAGGTCCTCAATAGCTGTTTTTGAGACCAATCATGATTTTGATTAGATAACCTTTCAAACCTGGTTTGGTACTCCTGAATGGTGGAGGTTTGTCGGATCTTTGCTAGTTGTTTGTCAATATTCTCGTAATCGGTTGGTCTGAAGCGAATCAGCAGTTCTTCTTTGAATTGTCGCCATGAAAGGACTCCATAAGTATGTTCAAACCAGTCAAACCATTGAATAGCATCCCCTTCAAGATGTATAGCTGCAATTTTCACCATAGATACATCCGCGGTTTTGTGGTACCGAAAATATCGCTCCGCATGCGAAATCCAACCAATCGGGTCTCCTTCTTCCCATCTAGGGAAGTCCACTCTCATGCATGGATAGTTGGGGTTGCTCATAGAGCTTCCCCTCTCTTGGAAGTCATCTCTTCGGGCTTGGTGTGATTGGGCAAAGCTCTCTCCTTGATATGATTTCTTCGGGCTTAGTGGTCGGCCCAATCTGAGTTCGGTAAAGAGCGTCCGAATCTTATCCTCCATTCGCGCCTCCAAGGCTTCGAATTTAGCATTGATTGCCTCCTTAGATGCCATAGTATATGGCCCCAAATCAATGATGTTAAGATCTCTCTTTTGCAGTTGGGTTAAAGGCATGTATAGGTTGAGAGAAGTGATGGTCGAAAGTGTTGGTGGATTGGTGGATGTAGGCTACGGTTTAGGCTTGTTTTGTGGCTGTTTTGGGTGCAGTTTGAGGGTGTGGTTTGGTAGAGTTTTAGGGCTCTAGATGAAAGTTTTGGATCTGTGGTAGATGGTAGCAAAGGTTTGACAGAAATCCGTGGAAGTTGCAGCAAGTATGTGCTGTCTTGTAAGAGTAGAATTGTCGTCGAAGAAACAACGGTTTCTCGACATAATTTCCACCAAAAACTTAAGAGAATTGAGGAGGGAATTGATAGCAAAATCACAGTTTATATGACAGCAAGGATATCTAATTTAATCAAGAAAATTTCGGCAGTATAACAGCAAAGAAATTGGTGCAAGTTGCAATTGCAGAATTATCGTCGAAAAATTTCAGCGGGTTACGATGAAAATTTGCAGCAACATAAAATCGTTTTTAGAGATGAATTTCTTAATAGATCAATCTTAGATGGAAGCCAAGATGATATATGAGGTCTATAAGAAATTTCATTCAAAAAAGATTGCAAATAGATGGGTTAAGGCAACGATATGCAGTTGAAATTTTCTGCAGCATAGATTTTCAAGTGTAGCAGATTGGACATAAAAGATCAGTAGTTTATATTGAGAATTTTTTGATGAAACCAAAGGGAAATCCACTGTTAAGAAGTGTCAAAGATGTCATAAAAATTTCGTAGAAATTTGGATAGAAAAAGCACAGTAGCAAGATCAAACAGATGGTGATATGCGGCTGGAATTCTGCAATATATCTTTCGTCGTAGAGATGAAAACTTTGTGACGAAAAGTTTATGCAGCAATATAGGAACGATTTTTTTTTTTTTTTTTTTTGGATTTTCGAAAAAGGATAACTAAATTGCAGCAGCAGTAAGGTAGGAAACCAGAACCTGTTGCAATTCACGGGGAGATCAAAGGATGATCCGTGGTGGTGGAGATGATGGCGGAATTCGGTGACGATCTTTTAAGCAATTGTGGGAATTGCTTTGGATGGTTGTGGAGGGTTGATGGATGGCTGTGAAAGGGCAGCGAGACGCCAAGAACGCTGCTCTGATACCAGGTGATAGAACCCTTGCAGATTCTAAACTTGGGGTTGATCTCTTTAGGGGATCGGCCTCCTTGGAACTCTATAGGGGTTCCTCCCTCCAAGTTGCTGCTCAAAGGCTGCAGAAAAGATTCATCTATTGCTTGAGAAAAGAGGAGGAATACATGGCTATTTATAGGGCTTCTAAACCCTAACTCCTAATAGGACTCCTACTTAAGACTCTTACTTCTAACCAACTCCTAATAGGACTCCTACTCAAGACTCCTATTCCCTTACAACTCCTAATTCTTCTCTAAGAAAAAACCTCCTACATGAATGTCCCTCTCAATTAGGACTCTCCTAACTAGAGTCCTAACAGAATATCCCTCTCAATTAGGACTCTCCTAGCTAGAGTCCTAACAGAATGTCCCTCTCAATTAGGACTCTCCTAGCTAAAGTCCTAACAGTTTTACATGAATGTCCCTCTCAATTAGGACTCTCCTAGCTAGAGTCCTAACATTTTTACATGAATGTCCCTCTCAATTAGGACTCTCCAAGCTAGAGTCCTAACAGACATATACTTCTTCGAAAATAAAACCATTCAAGAAAGCACTTTTGACATCCATTTGAAATAGTTTAAAATTATTACTACTAGCATAGGCAAGGAGCATCCTTATGGCTTCTAATCGAGCCACGGGAGCGAAGGTTTCTTCGTAATCGATACCTTCTTCTTGGTTGAAACCTTTGGCCACTAATCTAGCCTTGTTTCTAACCACGATACCATTTTCGTCTTGCTTGTTTCTAAAGACCCACTTAGTACCTATGACTAAGTGGTCACTTGGTCTAGGAACAAGCTTCCATACCTCATTCCTCTCAAATTGGTTCAATTCTTCTTGCATTGCAATGACCCAAAAATCATCTTTTAAGGCTTCGTCAATGCATTTAGGTTCAATTTGAGAAAGGAAAGCGGCGTTAGCACAAAAATTCTTGAAAGAAGAACGAGTTTGAACCCCTTTTGTTGTATCTCCTATAATTAGCTCCTTTGGATGAGCATCTACATACTTCCATTCTTTGGGTAAAGAAATTTCGGAAGAAGATGCATTCAAATGGCTATTTTGAGGAGGGGGTTCATTTAAATTCAAATTATCAAAATCAAGATCATCATCAAAATCATTTTTCTTTAAATCAGAAATTTCATTAAAAACTACATGAATAGACTCTTCTATTACTAAGGTCCTTTTGTTAAGACACGAAAGGCCTTAGAAACGGAGGAGTAACCAAGAAAAATGCCTTCATCGGATTTAGCATCAAATTTACCTAGGGCATCCTTTTCATTTAAAATGAAGCATTTACAACCAAAAACTTTAAAATAAGAAATATTTGGTTTTTTGTTATTCCATAATTCATAGGGAGTTTTTGATTGAGATGGTCTTATTAGGACCCTATTCATGATGTAACAAGCCGTATTTACGGCTTCAGCCCAAAAATATTTGGGTAAACTATGTTCATTTAACATAGTTCTTGCCATTTCTTGTAGGTTTCTATTTTTCCTTTCAACTACTCCATTTTGTTGAGGATTTCTTGGAGTTGAGAAGTTATGATTGTACCCATTAACTTCGCAAAAATTTTGAAAGTCACGGTTTTGGAATTCACCACCGTGATCACTCCGAATTGATGAAATCATGAAGCCTTTTTCGTTTTGAGTGAGTTTACAAAACTTAGAGAAACACTTGAAGCAATCACTTTTGTGAGCTAAGAAATAGGTCCAAGTGTATCTAGAGTAGTCATCCACAATCACAAAAGCATATTTGCCTCCACCTAGACTTGTTGTATCAATTGGTCCAAATAAGTCCAAATGGATCAATTGTAATGGTCTAGTGGTGCTAATTTGATTTTTTGGTTTGAAGCTTGTTTTTATTTGTTTGCCTAGTTGACATGCATCGCATACCTTATCCTTAATAAACTTCATATTCGGAATCCCTCGTACTAATTCTTGAGATGAGATTTTAGATATTATTTTCATGCTTGCATGACCTAATCTCCTATGCCAAAGCCAAGCATCATCATTTACGGCGGAGAAACACATTTTATTACCTAGTTCATCAAGATTGATGGTATAGACATTATTTTGTTTTAAAGCAATCATAGTCATGTTATGATTTGGTTTTTCAATAATGCACATATTTGATTCAAATCTAACGATATAACCTTTATCGCATAGTTGACTAGTACTTAAGAGATTGTGTTTCAATCCATCAACTAGTAAAACATCATCAATGGAAAAACTAAATTTGTTACCAATAATTCCCTTGCCAATGATTTTGCCTTTGTTGTTGTCTCCGAAGGTGACGTACCCTTCTTCTTTGCTAGTGAGAATAGAGAAATGAGATGGATCTCCAGTCATATGTCTTGAGCATCCACTATCGAGATACCATCTCTTGCTCCTAGCTTGTGGGTTTGTCTACAAAAGAGGATGATTTTTAGGTACCCATTTGATTTTGGGTGCCTCAAAAATTGACCCACTAATTTTTTTATTTATTATTGAATCCTTTATAGTTCCTTTAGGAACCCATATTAATTTTCGTGAACTAATTTTCCTAAATGGACATTTGTAGGCAATATGTCCGGATTTGCAACAGAAGTTGCATTTCATATAAGAGGAAACATGTAATGTAGGTCCTTTTATGAAAGTGGTAGGATTTTGATGTAATCCTTTTACAAATCCAATTCCATTTCTATTTGCGATGTGACCCTTGTGTGCAAGGATCATATCTAATCCTTTGCTACCAACCTTAAACTTGTTTAAGGTTTCTTTAAGAAGCAAATTTTCATTTTTTATTGCTTCTAAATGCTCACACTTAGAGCATGGAGGAATTTGAAGATTCTCAAACTTATCTTGTAGCAAAGCATGCTCTTTCTTTAAGATACTTAACTTCTTGCTAACAATTCTACATTCATCAAATAATTCATGAAAAGCGATAGAGAGTTCTTCAAAAGATAAATCTTCATTAAATAAATCACATACCTCTTCTCCTAAAGCCATTAGCGCGTAATGAGCAACTTGCTCGGTGTTGGACTCCTCTTCTTCGGACGCGCTTGAATCATCCAACGTTGCCTTGAGCGCCTTCTTCTTTGATGTTCTCTTTTTGGCTTGAGGACAATCGTTCTTGTAGTGTCCCAGTTTTTTGCATTCATAGCAAATCACTTGGTCCTTCTTTTGTTCAAATTTATTTTTAAATTTGTTCTTTCTTAAGTATTTCTTAAATTTTTGAGTCAAAAGTGCAATGTCATTGTCACTATCCTCATCACTTGATGTTCCTTTCAAGTGGTCTTCTTGTGATTTGAGTGTCATATCCTTCCTGTTCTTTGGAAGGGGGTTCTCGAGCTCGTCATGAGCTTGACATGTCATTTCGTAGGTCATTAAAGACCCAATGAGTTTTTCAAGAGGGAATGCTTTAAGGCCTTTGGCCTCTTGAATGGCCGTAACTTTTGGATCCCAACTTTTAGGGAGAGATCTTAAGATTTTAGTTACTAGTTCAAAGTTAGTAAAATCTTTACCAAGAGCTTTGAGTCCATTGATGACATCCGTAAACCGGGTGTACATGTCTCCGATGGACTCACTTGGTTTCATTCAGAAAAGTTCGTAAGAGTGCACAAGGATGTTGATTTTGGACTCTTTCACTCGGCTAGTACCTTCATGAGTGACCTCAAGAGTTCTCCAAATATCAAAGGCCGAATCACAAATTGAAACACGATTAAATTCATTTTTGTCTAGTGCACAAAACAAGGCATTCATAGCCTTTGCATTTAAAACAAAAACCTTCTTCTCCGATTCATTCCATTCACTCATCGGAAGAGAAGATTTTTTAAATCCGTTTTCAACAATAGACCAAAGCTCAAAGTCCATAGAAATGAGGAAGATTCTCATGCGAGCCTTCCAATATGTGTAATCTGACCCATTAAACAAAGGTGGTCGTGCAATAGAGTGGCCCTCTTGTATGCCGGAGTAAGCCATCTCTCTTGGGTATTAAACCAAATATGAGAGGTAACCTCGCTCTGATACCACTTGTTAGGATCGGAGCGGCACTAAGAGGGGGGGGGGTGAATTAGTGCAGCGGATTAAAACTTCGGTTTTAGAAAAATCTTTCGTATGATAAGAACGGAACTTGAAAGACTTAACTTGAAAGCGTATTCTTAAAGTTGCGCAGCAAAGGTAATAAGGAACTAAAGCATGTAAGAAGGTTTGCAGTAATGTAAACAGCAATAATGAAAAGCAAACCAGAGATTACGCCGATTTTAGAGTGGTTCGGTCAAATGACCTACATCCACTTGCGAGGCCCCTCTTCGATGAGGCTCCCACCTTCCACTAGCAAATCTCTTGAAATGGAAGGGTCAATACCCCTCTTACAACCTTTTACAAACAGCTCAACCTCTTACAAATTTTCAATAAGAAAGAAGGAGGAGAACTCTCTAGCAAATTGAAAACAAGACTTGCTAAGACTTTCTAAGACTTTTCTCTCAATCAAAATGCTTCTCAAAAGTTGTAACCTCAGCTGAGATTTGAGGGGTATTTATAAGCCTCAAGAGGATTCAAATTTTGGGCTCCAAAATTTGAATTCTCTTTGGGTTCCCGAATGCTGGAGGTGCCACCGCCCAGCCAAGCGGTGCCACCGCCCAGCGCTCGGGTGCTGGGAGGTGCAACTGCCCAACCCGGGAGGTGTCACCGCCCAGCTCTCGGGTGCTGGGCGGTGCTACCGCCCAGCCAGGCGGTGCCACCGCCTGGCTCTCCGATTTCACTGGTTTGGCTTAATTTTAGCCCAAACCATATCTGACTTTGGGCCCAGTTGGCCCCTAACCAGGATATAGGATTATCTCTTAATCCTAATCCTAATTACAAGTGAACTACATAACAAAAACACATCCTAAGCAAGCTTTCAACCGCGAACGTCGAGTCTTGTTTCGGCGAGCTTTCCGACGAACTTCTTCCGACGGACTCCCATCAAACTCCCGATCTTGTGATGACTTTAACGAGTAGCCGAGCCTTCTCGGTGATCTCCGTGAACCTCCGACAATCTCTTCGGCAAACTTCCGAAAGTTTCGACAGGTTCCCGATTTCTTCTCGGTTGGTTCCGGCAGCATCTCCGACGATTCTTCGGACTCTTAAACGTCCATCGATCTTGACTCCGATATTCTTGCTTTATGTTTTCTGGTTATCGTAGTTAATCCTGCACACTTAACTCAATAATATGGGTTAGATCAATTAACCCATCAATTGATTTCATCATCAAAATCCGAGATTCAACATGACCTTTGCGGACGGACACGCAAGGGTGCCGCACGACTTAGGCAAAACCAGCTAAGTCCGTGTCAGCCTGTCAATGGCAGTGCCACCGCCTGTCAGTGGCGGTGCCACCGCCTGTCAGTGTCTGACACTGACAGTGGACTGGCGGTGCCACCGCCCAGTCCGGCGGTGCCACCGCTGGACCTCTCGGGTGCTGGGCGGTGCCACCGCTCAGTCCAGCGGTGCCACGGCTTGGTTCTCGGGTTCTAGGCAGTGCCATCGCCTACACTATTTCAGCTCACTGGTTGGGCTCCAAACTTGGTCCAAACCAGTCCGAACTCGGGCCCAATTGGCCCCTACTTGAGTTATAGGATTAATACCTAATCCTAACCCTAATTAACGTACTAACTACGAATTTAAAGACATTTTCTAAGCTATTACAAAGTCCACAAGTCAAGACTTTTTTCGGTGAGCTTCCGACGAACTTTCGACGGTCTTCCAACAAACTCTCGGAAACTATTCTACGGACTCCCGGCAAGCTCCTAGACTTCACGATTTGATCTTGGCGAGTTCCAATGAGCTTCTTCGGCAAGCTTCGATCTTTCTCGGCGAGCTCTGCGAACTTCCCACGAACCTTCCGGCGAGCTTTCGAAAAACCCTTCGGTAAGCTCCCTACTCATTCTCGACTAGTTCCGGCAGCATTCCCGACAAACCTTCGGACTTCCGTCGAACTCTCGAACTCCCATCGAATCCTTCGCGCTTGACTCCGGCACTTTGTTTTGCTTTATGTCTTCATCATTATCGTAGTTAATCCTGCACACACAAGCCAAAACTCTACTCCGATCTAGATAATTATTACAACGCGAATTGACATTCTATTGCTCGGCACGTCATTGGTTGGCGCTTTGTCCGATTCTTCGATGCATCGTCCTCTCTTACGACTTGTTGCCCAATCGACGGTTGACCTCCGCAACCCCGATATCCTTGGTGCATTTCCGCTCTCCTTGGCTCGATGCCCGACGTCCGAAGCCTTCTACCGTCCAATATCCTGACGTGATCTTCTACGGCGCAACGTCAATTCCTCCTGCGTCAACTGTTTAATCCTCATCGAGTAGACCTGCATCACTCAAAATGCAATTAAACATCTAAATACAATCAATTAGTTTCATCATCAAAATCCTGTTAGGATCGAGAGAGCACTAAGAGGGGGGGGGGGGGGGGGTGAATTAGTGCAGCGGAAATCTTTCAGCGATTAAATACGAAAGCTGCGTTCGTTCGATAAAAACTATTTTGATGCAAAAGCTGATTCCAAGATTACTTATGATTATGTGCAGTTTACGTCTAAACACAGTTTGCGTCTAAACGCAGTTTGCGTCTAAATGCAGATTGCGTCTAAGCTCAGATTGTGTCTAAGCGCAGTTTGCGTCTAAGCGCAGATTGCGTCTAAGCGCAGTTTGCGTCTAAACACAGTTTGCGTCTAAGCGCAGTTTACGTCTAAGCTCAGATTGCATCTAAGCGCAGTTTGCAGTTATAAATGGAATCAAAACATAAACGTAAACTACAAAGAAACTCGTACGTAAAAGCGCAGAAGATAGTTTGCAGTTATAAATCTAAACATAAACGTAAACTGCAAGGAAACTCGTTCGTAAAAGCGCAGTAGACAGTTTGTAGTTATAAGTAGAATCAAAACATAAATGTAAACTGCAATGTAAAGATCGTATGAAAACACCGATTTACGTCTGAATGCAGATTCGGAAAGATCAGAACTTAGAAACTTTTTCGTAAAAGCGCAGAGAGCAGTAGCTATGTAGGAGGTTTGTAGTAATGATAAAGTGCTCAAAATAAAAGCAAACCAGAGATTTAGAGTGGTTCGGTCAGTCTTGACCTACTCCACTTTTGGCTTCCTCCACCGATGGGGTCACCGACGTCAACTAGAGGCCTTCCTTCAATAGGCGAAGGCCAACTACCCTTTTACAGTTTCACTCCTTTTGACGGGCTCAGGAGACAACCCTTACAGAACCTTTCTCTCCTCTCTTTACAACTCAAGACTTGAAGAACAGAAAGAGGAGAACTTTTGGACTTTACACAAATTTGAGCTCTTAGAATCACAGAAAAGATCAAGAATTCGGTGTAGGTCTTTTTATTTTCAGTGCTGAATGGGTGGGGTATTTATAAGCCCCAACCCAGTTCAAATTTGGAGCTCAAAACGATCAAATCCCGGAATTCCGGGATCAGGCGGTTGCACCTCCTGATTGGAGAGGTTGCACCGCCTGGCAGAGCTCGAAGACTGAGCCTCTGGGCGGTGCCACCTCTGTCAGGGGCGGTTGCACCTCTCTGCCAGAGCTCGAAGACCGAGCTCAGGCGGTTGCACCGCCTGACTGGAGAGGTTGCACCGCCTGGCAGAGCTCGAAACTTGAGCTCTGGCGGTGCTACCTCCTGACAGAGGAGGTTGCACCGCCCAGTCTCGCTCGGAGACTGAGCCCTGGGTGGTTGCACCTCTTGGCTGGGGTGGTTGCACCACCCAATCTCGCTGGGAGACATAGCCTAGGCGGTGCTACCTCCCTGCCTGGGCGGTTGCACCTCCCACAGCAACCTGGGTCTGAATGGGTTGAACCATTCGACCCAATTTGAGTTCTTCAGGGGCCCAATTACCCCAGGATTAAGCTAATGGGATCACCTCCCATTTCTAACTTAATCAAAGTGCTAAGTACGATTATTTCCTAAGACATATTCTGCAGCTTGCTTCGGTGCGTCACTCGCTTCTTCCGGCGAACTTCCGTCGATCATCCGATGAACCCTCGGTGATGCTCCTGCGGACTTCCGGCAAACTCCTGGACTGCGACGATCCACTTGGCAAGTTCCGACGAGCTCCTTTGGCAAGCTTCTGGACTTCTCAGATTTGTTCCCGCAGAACCTCCGACGACTGTCCGAACTTCCGTCGAGCTCTCGAACTCCCAACGTGATCATTATCATGACTCCGGCGCAACTCCTGCTGCATGTCTTACTTTCATCGTAGTTAATCCTGCACACTTATCTCAACACATACATTAGACAACAAATGACAATTGACTTCATTATCAAAATCCGAGATTCAACAATCTCCCCCTTTTTGATGATGACAATCAATTGATAATGGAGTTAACTTTAACTCCCCCTGTCTATATGCCATACTTCTTGAATTTAAAAACTTTATAAATTCAAGAGACATATTCCCATCATGATTCCTATCATAATGTATCTCTTTGAAGATGATGTCAAGGCTTGACATACATTTTCAAATATAACAAGTTTGAATGATGGTTATTGTAGCAATTCATCATATTGTAAGATATCGACATGTAAATCTGTGAAGCAAGATTTTGATATCATTACATGATGTACACATTTCGAATATTTTAGCAAGTGTAGCATTGCATCACATGGTAAGATATCAGTTCGTACGATGCAAATTTTTGTTTGATAACTTGATACAGGGCATATGGCAATCATATATTTCTTGGTGATGCAAGTATGGCCTAATCATAGCATCAGTGATAGCAACCATATCAACATCAGTAATAGCAACCATATCATTATCAGTGATAGCAGGTATGGCCTAATCATAACATCAGTAATAGCAACCATATCAATTCATATTTTTCTCCCCCTTTGTCATCAACAAAAAGCATGGTAGCATTATCAAAAGGCATGGTAGATGTGATTCCAGCAGGTTATCAAGCACATAAAGGAAGGCATGACACATATAATGCTTTGAATATCTCTTCTCCTTGTTATGTTATAGTTCGTTGCTTGAAGGAGGAAACTCATTTTTCAAAAAGTTTTCATAAACTCGTACAGGAAAATCCTATTTTTAGCATTCAAACCGAAAATAAGATGAACTTCTTACATGCATTCGGATATGAGTAAGCTACTGATTTTCAAAAACGTATGTCACATAATTTCCAACATGTTATTTGATTAAGTGATACCAAGTCATGTAATCAATAACGTCCGAAAAATAATTTTAGCTAGTTTAAGTATTCGGACACATCAACATTCCTAATTCTCTTCTTATGAAATCAAATTGTTCTTCACTTAGAGGTTTTGTAAAGATATCAGCTAGTTGATGTTTCGTATCAATGAATTCTATGATTACATCATGATTCGTAACATGATCTCGTATAAAGTGATGTCTGATATCAATATGTTTTGTTCTTGAGTGTTGTATAGGGTTTTTTGTTAGGCATATTGCACTTGTGTTATCACATTTAATGGGAATGTTTTTAAGATGAACTTTATAATCTTCTAAGGTATTTTTCATCCAAACAACTTGTGCACAGCATGCACTTGCTGCAATATATTCAGCTTCGGTTGTTGATAGTGCAACCGAGTTTTGTTTCTTAGATGACCAGGAAACAAGGGCATGTCCTAAGAATTGACATGTTCCTGATGTGCTTTTTGTATCTAATCTACAGCCAGCGAAGTCCGCATCAGCATAAGCAATTAACTCAAGCTTCTCTGATTTTGGATACCATAATCCTAGATTTGTGGTACCATTAAGATATCTGAGTATTCTTTTAACTGCTTTGAGATGAGATATCTTGGGGTTTGATTGAAATCTAGCACAAAGTCCTACACTGAACATTATGTCTGGTCTAGTTGCAGTGAGGTAAAGTAAACTTCCTATCATACCCCTATAGGTTTTTTGATCGAAGCTTTCTCCACTTTCATAAATTTCTAACTTAGTGGAGGTGCTCATAGGAGTGTTAATAGCTTTTGAGTTATTCATATTAAACTTCTTTAGTAAACTCATAGCATATTTAGTTTGACTAATAAAGATGACATTGCTTAGTTGTTTGATTTGTAGACCTAAGAAGAATGTTAACTCTCCCATTAGACTCATTTCGAATTCAAGACTCATAGTTTTAGCAAAGGATTCACAAAGAGATTCATTCGTAGAACCAAAGATAATATCATCAACATAAATTTGAACAATGAGAAAATTATTTTCAAAGTTCTTGATGAATAATGTAGTATCAACCTTGCCTTTTATGAAATTATTTTCAATAAGAAAAGAACTAAGTCTCTCATACCAAGCCCTTGGAGCTTGTTTTAAACCATAGAGAGCTTTAGTTAGTCTAAACACATGATTAGGGAGACTATAATTTTCAAATCCAGGAGGTTGTTCAACATAGACTTCTTCGGAGATAAAGCCATTAAGAAAAGCGCTTTTAACATCCATTTGAAATAATTTAAAATTATTACTACTAGCGTAGGCAAGGAGCATTCTTATGGCTTCTAATCGAGCCACAGGAGCGAAGGTTTCTTCATAATCGATACCTTCTTCTTGGTTGAAACCTTTGGCCACTAATCTAGCCTTGTTTCTAACCACGATACCATTTTCATCTTGCTTGTTTCTAAAGACCCATTTAGCACCAATAACTAAATGGTCATTTGGCCTAGGAACAAGCGTCCACACCTCATTTCTCTCAAATTGATTCAATTCATCTTGCATTGCGATAATCCATGAATCATCTTTCATGGCTTCATCAACACATTTGGGTTCAATTTGGGAGAGAAAGGCGGCGTTGGCACAAAAATTTTTAAAAGAAGATCGTGTTTGAACCCCCTTTGATGTGTCTCCTAAGATTAGCTCCTTAGGATGAGCATCTACATACTTCCAATCCTTGGGTAAGGAAATCTGGGAAGTGGATGCATCCAAGTTGCTAGTTAGAGACGGGGTTTCGTTTAAATTCAAAGAATCAAAATTAACATCATCGTCAAGATCATTTTTCCTAATTTTGGAAATCTCATTGAAAACAACATGGATGGATTCTTCAATAATTAAAGTTCTTTTATTGAAAATACGAAAAGCTTTAGAAACCGAAGAATAACCAAGAAAGATTCCTTCATCAGATTTAGCATCGAATTTTCCTAAGTTATCCTTTTCATTTAAGATAAAATATTTACACCCAAAGACTTTAAAATATGAGACATTGGGTTTTTTGTTATTCCATAACTCATAAGGAGTTTTGGTGAGTAAGGGTCTTACTAGAACTCTATTCAAAATATAGCATGCAGTGTTTACGGCTTCGGCCCAAAAATATTTGGGTAGGCTATGTTCATTTAACATGGTTCTTGCCATTTCTTGTAGATTTCGATTTTTTCTTTCTACTACCCCATTTTGTTGAGGATTTATTGGAGTAGAGAAGTTACGGTTGTATCCATTGAGTTCACAGAATTCTTGGAAGTCATGGTTTTGAAATTCTCCACCATGATCACTTCTAATTGACGAAATCATAGAACTCTTCTGATTTTGAACAAGTTTACAAAACTTGGTAAAATATTTAAAGCATTCATTTTTTTGTTTTAAGAAGTAGGTCCATGTATATCTGCTATAGTCATCAACAATGACAAAGGCGTACTTCCTACCTCCAAGACTCGATGTAGAGATTGGTCCGAATAAGTCCATATAGATCAATTGTAAGGGCCTAGAGGTGCTTATTTGATTCTTAGCTTTGAAACTACCCTTAATTTGTTTACCTAATTGGCAAGCATCACATACATTATCTTTGATGAACTTGATATGAGGAATTCCTCTTACAAGTTCTCTAGATGATATTTGAGTGATTAGTTTCATGCTAGCATGACCTAATCTTCTATGCCATAGCCAAGCATCCTCATTCATAACCGCAAAACACATTTCATCACATAAATCACTGATGTCAATAGTGTATACGTTATTTTGTTTTAATGCAATCATGGACATGTTCTTATGTGGTTTTTCAATGATGCAAGCATTAGATTCGAATTTGACAGTGTATCCTTTATCATATAATTGACTAATGCTCAAGAGGTTATGTTTTAAACCATCAACTAACAAAACATCTTCAATAAAGAAGTTGGATTTGTTACCTATGGTTCCTTTGCCAATAATTTTACCCTTGTTGTTGTCTCCGAAGGTGACATAGCCTTCGTCATTGCTAGTGAGCTTAGAGAATTGAGATGGATCTCCGGTCATATGCCTTGAGCATCCACTATCAAGGTACCATCTCTTGCTCCTAGCTTGCGATGGTGTGGGTTTCTACAAGAAAGGATGATTTTTAGGTACCCATTTGCTTTTGGGTGCCTCAAAGATAGATCTACATTGTTTATCATGTTGCATAGAGTTTATCATGGTTCCTTTAGGAACCCAAATCAATTTGTTTGGACTAATTTTCTTGAATGGACAATAATGCGTCCTATGTCCAATTTTGCAACAAAAGTTACATTTTGCTTGGTGTTGAACATGTAAGATGGGGCCTTTTATAAAAGTGGTTGGATTTAGGTGAGGACTTCTCACAAATCCAATTCCACTTCTTTTTGGAACGTGACCCTTGTTTGCAAGGATCAAGTTCAATGACTTGCTACCAACCTCGAATTTCTTTAAGGTGTCCTTAAGTAGCAGGTTTTCTTTTTGGAGAGTTTTTAGATCATGACATTTGATACATGAATTTAAACTATCATGATATTCAATTTTTAACTTATCAAAATCACAAGTAAGACTATCATGCTCCTTTTTCAGCAATTTGTATTTTCTATTGATAATCTTGCATTCATCAAATAAGTCATGGAAGGCATTTAATAATTCATCGAAAGATAAATCAGCATCTAATAAATTCGTTACCTCCTCTCCGATGGCCATTAAGGCGTAATGAGCAACTTGCTCGGTGTTGGACTCCTCTTCTTCAGACGCGCTCGAATCATCCCATGTTGCTTTGAGCGCCTTCTTTTTTGTTGTTCTTTTTTTGGCTTGGGGATAATCACTCTTGTAGTGTTCCGGCTTTTTGCACTCATAGCAAATAACTTGGTCTTTCTTGGGTTCAAGTTTACTTTTAGTGTCATTCTTAAACTTGTTTCTTTTAATGAATTTTTTAAATTTTCTTGTTAGAAGTGCCAAGTCATCATCACAGTCCTCATCACTTGAGTTTTCTTTCAAGTGATCTTCCAAAGTTCTAAGTGCCATATTCTTCCTGTTCTTTGGAAGGATGTCTTCTTGCTCTTCATGAGCTTTGCAAGTCATCTCGTAGGTCATTAATGACCCAATTAGTTCTTCAAGAGGGAAGTTGTTTAGATCTTTTGCCTCTTGAATAGCAGTGACTTTAGTATCCCAACTCTTAGGAAGGGATCTTAGAATCTTATTTACGAGCTCAAAATCCGAAAAACTTTTTCTGAGTCCTTTTAGACCGTTGACAACATCCGTGAAACGGGTAAACATGTCGCCAATAGTCTCACTCGGTTTCATCCGAAAAAGTTCGAAAGAGTGTAACAAAAGATTGATTTTTTACTCTTTCACTCTACTTGTGCCTTCATGAGTCACTTTGAGTGTGTGCCAAATATCAAATGCAGTTTCACAAATCGAAACACGATTAAACTCGTTTTTATCAAGTGCGCAAAATAAGGCATTCATAGCCTTTGCATTAAGAGCGAAAGCCTTCTTCTCCGAATCGTTCCAATCGATCATTGGAAGAAAAGACTTTAAAAAACCATTCTCGACAAGATTCCAGATTTCAACGTCCATAGAAATAAGAAAGATCCTCATTCGGGTCTTCCAATAGGTGTAGTCCGTCCCATTAAACATGGGTGGACGTGTAATGGAATGGTCCTCTTGGTTTCCGGCGTAAGCCATCTCTCTTGGGTTTTAATCCGTTTGAGAGTTAACCGGGCTCTGATACCAATTGTTAGGATTGAGAGCACTAAGAGGGGGGGGGGGGGGGGGGGTGAATTAGTGCAGCGGAAATCTTTCAGCGATTAAATACGAAAGCTACGTTCGTTCGATAAAAACTATTTTGATGCCAAAGCTGATTCTAAGATTACTTATGATTAAGTGCAGTTTACGTCTAAACACAGTTTGCGTCTAAACGCAGTTTGCGTCTAAATGCATATTGCGTCTAAGCTCAGATTGCGTCTAAGCGCAGTTTGCGTCTAAGCGCAGATTGCGTCTAAGCGCAGACACAAACTAAGTTTGCGTCTAAGCGCAGTTTACGTCTAAGCTCAGATTGTGTCTAAGCGCAGTTTGCAGTTATAAATGGAATCAAAACGTAAACATAAACTGCAAAGAAACTCGTATGTAAAAGCGCAGAAGACAGTTTGCAGTTATAAATCTAAACGTAAACGTAAACTGCAAGGAAACTCATTCGTAAAAGCGCAGAAGATAGTTTGCAGTTATAAGTAGAATCAAAACGTAAATGTAAACTGCAATGTAAAGATCGTATGAAAACACCGATTTACATCTGAATGCAGATTTAGAAAGATCAGAACTTAGAAACTTTTTCGTAAAAGCGCAGAGAGCAGTAGCTATGTAGGAGGTTTGCAGTAATGATAAAGTGCTCAAAATAAAAGCAAACCAGAGATTTAGAGTGGTTCGGTCAGTCTTGACCTACTCCACTTTTGGCTTCCTCCACCGACGAGGTCACTGACGTCAACTAGAGGCCTTCCTTCAATAGGCGAAGGCCAACTGCCCTTTTACAGTTTCACTCCTTTTGACGGGCTCAGGAGACAACCCTTACAGAACCTTTCTCTCCTCTCTTTACAACTCAAGACTTGAAGAACAGAAAGAGGAGAACTTTTGGACTTTACACAAATTTGAGCTCTTAGAATCACAGAAAAGATCAAGAATTCGGTGTAGGTCTTTTTATTTTCAGTGCTGAATGGGTGGGGTATTTATAAGCCCCAACCCAGTTCAAATTTGGAGCTCAAAACGATCAAATCCCGGAATTCCGGGATCAGGCGGTTGCACCTCCTGACTGGAGAGGTTGCACCGCCTGGTAGAGCTCGAAGACTAAGCCTCTGGGCGGTGCCACCTCTGTCAGGGGCGGTTGCACCTCTCTGCCAGAGCTCGAAGATCGAGCTCAGGCGGTTGCACCGCTTGACTGGAGAGGTTGCACCGCCTGGCAGAGCTCGAAACTTGAGCTCTGGCGGTGCTACCTCCTGACAGAGGAGGTTGCACCGCCCAGTCTCGCTCGGAGACTGAGCCCTGGGCGGTTGCACCTCTTGGCTGGGGCGGTTGCACCGCCCAGTCTCGCTGGGAGACATAGCCTAGGCGGTGCTACCTCCCTGCCTGGGCGGTTGCACCTCCCACAGCAACCTGGGTCTGAATGGGTTGAACCATTCGACCCAATTTGAGTTCTTCAGGGGCCCAATTGCCCCAGGATTAAACTAATGGGATCACCTCCCATTTCTAACTTAATCAAAGTGCTAACTACGATTATTTCCTAAGACATATTCTGCAGCTTGCTTCGGTGCGTCACTCGCTTCTTCCGGCGAGTTTCCGGCGAACTTCCGTCGATCATCCGATGAACCCTCGGTGATGCTCCTGCGGACTTCCGGCAAACTCCTGGACTGCGACGATCCACTTGGCAAGTTCCGACGAGCTCCTTTGGCAAGCTTCTAGACTTCTCGGATTTGTTCCCGCAGAACCTCCGACGACTGTCCGAACTTCCGTCGAGCTCTCGAACTCCCAACGTGATCACTGTCATGACTCCGGCGCAACTCCTGCTGCATGTCTTACTTTCATCGTAGTTAATCCTGCACACTTATCTCAACACATACATTAGACAACAAATGACAATTGACTTCATCATCAAAATCCGAGATTCAACAAATCCGAGATTTAACAATCTCCCCCTTTTTGATGATGACAACTAATTGATGACTAACGGAGTTAACCTTAACTCCCCGGAGTTTAACCAAACTCCCCCTATCAATATGCCATTAATAGAACACTTGGATTATCCCAAATCCAAGTAACATTCATCACATGTTCTGAGAAACATTTAAACCATCATGCAAATATATAAAATATTCAATTCAATGAATGAAGTCATCAATATACTTCTCCCCCTATGTCATCAACAAAAAGGAGTAGTAGCTCTAGCTATTTTTAAATATATTCAAGTTTTTATAACATGAAGCTAGATTTTCATCACAACATATAAGCACAAAAGCATACCAAGATTCTTAAGTTAAATCATGGCAATTCAACACTTGAATTTTTGTTCAAGATTGCACTTTGCTTTTCTTTGCAAGTAACAATATTTATGATGTTTGATATAGCAAATTTCTTCATTCAAGTGTGCAAGCTAGCAATAACTTTCTCCCCTTTTGTCAATGTCAAAAAGAAGGAGAGGAACCAATGATTTAGACTTTTACATGAACTTTGCATCAATCAATATTTCAATCATCACATGATGCATACAAGACAATAATGCAAAGAAATCATTTCATGAAGGATATCAATGTGAAAATTCACCAAGGATCACATGATACAATCGCAAATCATGATATCATTATGCGATACATCATGAGATTGATAATTTATCATGTCAATGAAAGATATCAATTGTTAATAATGATATGATAATAGTCTCAAAATTTTTAATTTACGATACATGTGATACATTGCAATAGACTAAAAAATTTAATGCGATGCTTTTAAGGATATCAACCTATTTTTGATACAAAGCATGGTAAGAGCAATTATATTGTAAATTTTCTAAGTTTTACATTTTTTGCTTCTTTCGAGATAGCAATTCTTTGCTTCTCTTTAGATTGCAGGATTTGCAATTCATTGGTAGTGTTTATGATAGCAAGTTCTTTCAATGAAATGATCGAGCTAGCAAATTTTCCTTCCTTTGAAATATGCAGGCTAGTAAACTAACTCCCCCTTTATCATTATCAAAAAGAAGGGAGAAACCAATGGCTAAAAAATTTAATCATTATACAAGCCATATTACAAAATCATGTCATGATATCAAGAAAATTCAAGAAGGACATGATTAATTCGATAAATCTTTTTAATAGAGCAAAAGAATTATACAACCAAGGATCATGATTTAAATATATCAATATCATAGATCAAGTCATGATTCTTGATTCATCATAAAGCAAATTAATTTTCAATCATCACATAAGGCATTTAAAGAATTTTTGAAATATAGGAGAATGATTAATTTAAGCATGCAATGTTTCAATCAAATTCAAGTCATGAATCCCAATACTTTCATATTGTGAGTATCAATTCATAAATACCAAAAGATATTATTTGTGATTCCAATTTTGCAAGATCAAGATTATGATTTAGATAAAACTCATTCAAATCAAATCGTTAACTTGAAATTCATAATCAAGTCATCAAAATCAATTTCGAGATTCACAAAATATCATGAAATCATTAATCTCGATCAGATGGGAAAAGTATTTTTTAAGTGATTCTTTTTCATCTAAGCATGCCTTAGTCATTATATGCCAAATCAAGATAAGCATGAAAGTTCAAGACGTAAAGGCAAAATCTTATAAAACAACTCATCAAGTAAGATTTTAAACATCTATTTTCAAGCCAAAGTAAGTCAAGGATTCAATTATCTCATGTCATGAATTCTAATAGGCATCTCAAATTATCAACATCACATTAAAAAGATATTTCAAAAATACATATCGATAAGTGATTCATTTGTATCATTTCATTTTCGGAAGATTCTCCTCTTTGGTAAATAAATCTAGGAGAACAAAATGAATTAAGGGAGATATAATATGATTGAAGCATTGAACATGATTCATATTTAAAATGTGTCTCATGTCATAAGTATGAATCAAGCATTTATGAAATCCAAAATCATCCTCAAAATCACATTCAATAAATTCATACATGACAAGCATAGATTTATTGAAAAGTTGATAAGATAGAGGATCGTATTTCATTTTTATAAATTTATATTCATGTGATTTGCTTCTTATAAGCATGCCTTTACCTTTAATAAAACAAGTGTCAACATTTAAGACGGAAAGGTAAATTTCGTAAAACAAGTCATCAAGCATGATTCCATGATAATATCCTTTTAATATCTTGATATTCATCATCAAGTATGATTTCAAAAAGTATGTTCAAGAGAAATCATTAAGACCAAATGCATGAAACACTCATTTATTTTCAAAATATTCATGAGATTCATAAGATTGGTAAAATAAATTCATTAATCTCAATAGGATAGAAATTTCATTTCCATTTCATACAATTGATTTCATGTAAGGGTATTTAAGTCTTTTATGAAAACATGTATCATTATTTAAAATTGAAATATAAGTTTCGTCATGAAGCCGTCAAGGCCAAACACATCATGATAACACATCTATCATCAAAAGACTATCAAAAAATTCATACATAGATGTACATGCACTATGTCATCTTAATATATCATGAGAATGTCATCTTAATTTATCATAAAAATGATTAGACCAAAAACATGTTAATCTAAAATGAGAGTTTCAAATCAACATTTACTTCAAAAACTCATGCATGACATAAAATCATCAAGATACACATGCATAGATTAATCCTAAGCATTATCACATATCATACAATTATCATCCCTAATGTTGCATACATCATTCAATATTTCAAAACATAACATGCAAGAAACCTTAGCAATATACTTTTCATGATCAATTTTTTTAATTTTTCAAAGATGCTAAAAAGAAAAACATGATATAATTTTTTAAAAATAATTTTTTATTTCCTATTCCTACTATCTAAATTTAGCACTCATTAAAAACTTCAAGTAATTTCAAATAAATTCAAGAGAGTTGAGTTACTTACCTTGTAGTCGAAGCCCATCAAAGCCCAATTCGTCGTTTCACCTTTGGAGGTTTTTTATTCATCCTTGGTTGCCTTCCTCTTCTTTGGCCTCTTCCTCCGTTCAAGTTCATTGTTTATTTTAGATTTTTGTTTAATAAACTTATTAAGATTTAGTGTTCGAAGTTCAAGTTCATCATTATCCTCATCACTTGAGTCATCGCTCAAGTGGTATTCATTTGTCCGGAGTTCCAAATCCTTCTTGTTCTTTGGAAGGTGATTTTGTTCATCATGTTCATCATGTGTATTATGCACCATTTCATATGTCATCAATGAACCAATTAGTTCTTCAAGTGGAAAAATATTTAAATCTTTTGTTTCTTGTATTGCGGTTATTTTAGGATCCCACCTTTTTAGAAGGGATCTTAAGATCTTGCTTACGAGATCAAAATTCAAAAAATATTTACCAAGAACTCTTAGATTATTGACGATATCCGTGAAACGGGTGTACATGTAGCCTATAGTCTCGCTTTGTTGCATTTAAAAAAGCTCAAAATCATGCAATAAAATGTTAACTTTCGAGTCTTTGACTCTACTAGTTCCCTCGTGCGTGATTTCAAGTATTCGCCAAATATCAAAAGCCGTTTCGCACGTAGAAATTCGATTGAACTCATTTTTGTCCAAAGCGCAAAATAAGGCATTCATAGCCTTTGCGTTTAAAGAAAAATACTTCTTCTCCAAATCCGACCATTTGTTCATCGGTTTAGAGGGAAGTTGAAAATCGTTTTCAACGATATTCCATAAATCCAAATTCATAGAAATCAAAAAAACTCTCATTCGAGTTTTCCAATAAGTGGTCTAATCCGTTAAACAACGGTGGACGAACAACCAAAAAGCCCTATTGAAAGCCATGAAGAGCCATTTCTCTCGGGTGTCAATCCGAACTGAGAAATACTAGGCTCTGATACCAACTGTTAGGATCCGAGCAGCACTAAGAGGGGGGGGTGAATTAGTGCAGCGAATTAAAACTTCGGTTTTGGCAAATCTTTCGATACGATAAAAACCGAACTTGAAAAGCTTAACTTGAACATGTGTTCGTAAAGGTATGCAGCAAAGGTAATGAGGAAATAAAGCATGTAAGAAGGTTTGCAGTAATATAAATAGCGATAATAAAATGCAAACCAGAGATCACGCCGATTTTAAAGTGGTTCGGTCAAATGACCTACATCCACTTGCGAGGCCCTCTTCGATGAGGCTCCCACCTTCCACTAGCAAATCTCTTGAAGGGGAAGGGCAAATACCCTTCTTACAACTTTTTACAAGCGGTTCACACTCTTACAAATTTTCAGCAAGAAAGAAGGAGGTGAACACTCTAGCAAATTGAAAACAAGACTTGCTAAGACTTTTCTAAGACCTTTCTCTCAATCAATTACTTCTCGAAAGTTGTTCTCTCAGCTGAGAATTGAGGGGTATTTATATGCCTCAAGAGGATTCAAATTTGGGCTCCAAAATTTGAATTCTCTTTAGTTCCCGATGCTGGCGGTGCCATCGCCTGTCAGTGTCTGACACTGACAGTGGACCGGTGGTGCCATCGCCCAGTCCGGCGGTGCCACCGTCGGACCTCTCGGGTGCTGGGCGGTGCCATCGCTCAGTCCAGCGGTACCACCGCATGGTTCTCGGGTTCTAGGCGGTACCACCGCATGGTTCTCGGGTTCTAGGCGGTGCCACCGCCTACACTATTTTAACTCACTAGTTGGGCTCCAAACTTGGTCCAAAACAATCCGAACTCGGGCCCAATTGACCCCTACTTGAGCTATAGGATTAACACCTAATCATAACCCTAATTAACCTGCTAACTATGAATTTAAAGATATTTTCTAAGCTATTACAAAGTCCGCAAGTCAAGACTTTTTCCGGTGAGCTTCCGGCGAACTTTCGACGGTCTTCCGACGAA
>NC_088359.1:21825000-21852500 GCF_036884655.1 Musa acuminata AAA Group
AACTGCAAACTGCATTTATATCTTTGCTGCATCTCGCTTAATCAAAAGTTAAAGTGATTACGAATCGGCTTTCTTACTTAAATAACTTTTATCGAACGAATGTTTTTTTTTTAATCGTAGAAGGTTTTCCGCTGCACTAATTCACCCCCCCCCCCCCCCCTCTTAGTGCTCTTGATCCTAACAATTAGTATCAGAGCGGAGTTAACTCTCAAATGGATTAAAACCCAAGAGAGATGTCATACGCTAGAAACTAAGAGGGCCATTCTATTACACGTCCACCCATGTTCAATGGGACGGACTACACCTATTGGAAGACCCGAATGAGGATCTTTCTTATTTCTATGGATTTTGAACTTTGGAATCTTGTCGAAAATGGATTTTCGAAGTCTTCTCTTCCAATGATCGATTGGAATGAATTGGAGAAGAAGGCTTTCTCTCTTAATGCAAAGGCTATGAATGCCTTATTTTGTGCACTTGATAAAAACGAGTTCAACCGTGTTTCGGTTTGTGAAACCGCATTTGATATTTGACACACACTTGAATTGACTCACAAAGGCACAAGTAGAGTGAAAGAGTCAAAAATCAATCTTTTGTTACATTCTTTCAACTTTTCCGGATGAAACCGAGTGAGTCTATTGGCGACATGTTTACCCGTTTCACAGATGTCGTCAACGGTCTAAAAGGACTTGGAAAAAGTTTTTCGGATTTTGAGCTCGTAAATAAGATTCTAAGATCCCTTCCTAAGAATTGGGATCCTAAAGTCACTGCTATTCAAGAGGCGAAAGATCTAAACAACTTCCCTCTTGAAGAATTAATCGGGTCATTAATGATCTACGAGATGACTTGCAAAGCTCATGAAGAGCAAGAAGACATCATTCCAAAGAACAGGAAGGATATGGCACTTAGAACTTCAGAAGACCACTTAAGAGAAAACTCAAGTGATGAGGACTGTGACGATGACTTGGCACTTCTAACAAGAAAATTTAAAAAATTCATTAAAAGAAATAAGTTTAAGAATGACACAAAAAATAAACTTAAACCCAAGAAGGACCAAGTTATTTGCTACGAGTACAAAAAGCCGGGACACTACAAAAGTGATTGTCCCCAAGTCAAAAAAAGAACATCAAAGAAGAAGGCGCTCAAAGCAACGTGGGATGACTCGAGCGCGTCCGAAGAAGAGGAGTCCAACACCGAGCAAGTTGCTCATTACGCCTTAATGGCCATCGGAGAGGAGGTAACGAATTTAATAGATGCAGATTTATCATTTGATGAATTATTAAATGCCTTCCATGACTTATTTAATGAATGCAAGATTATTAGTATAAAATATAAATTGCTAAAAAATGAGCATGATAGTCTTACTTGTAATTTCAATAAGTTAAAAACTAAATATCATGATAGTTTAGGTTCATGCATAAAATGTCATGATCTAGAAACTCTCCAAAAGAAAAACTTGCTACTTAAGGACAACTTGAAGAAATTCGAGGTTGGTAGCAAGTCCTTAAACATGATCCTTGCAAACAAGGGTCATGTTCCTAAAAGAAGTGGAATCGGATTTGTGAGAAGTCCTCACCAAAATCCAACCACCTTCATAAAAGGCCCCATCTTACATGTTCGACACCAAAGCAAATGCAACTTTTGTTGCAAACTTGGACACAAAACGCATTATTGTCCATTCAAGAAAATTAGTCCGAACAAATTAATTTGGGTTCCTAAAAGAACCATGATAAATTCTATGTAAAATGATAAACAATGTAGATCTATTTTTTAGGCACCCAAAAGCAAATGGGTACCTAAAGATCATCCTTTCTTGTAGAAACCTATACCATCGCAAGCTAGGAGTAAGAGATGGTACCTCGATAGTGGATGCTCAAGGCATATGACCGGAGATCCATCTCAATTCTCTAAGCTCACTAGCATAGACGAAGGCTTTGTCACCTTCGGAGACAACAACAAGAGTAAAATCATTGGCAAAGGAACCATAGGTAACAAATCCAACTTCTTTATCGAAGATGTTTTGTTAGTTGATGGTTTAAAACATAACCTCTTGAGCATTAGTCAATTATGTGATAAAGGATATATTGCCATATTCGAATCTAATGATTGCATCATTGAAAAACCACACAAAAACACGTCTATGATTGCATTAAAATAAAATAACTTATACACTATTGACATCAACGATTTGTGTAATGAAATATGTTTTTCGGTTTTGAATGAGGATGCTTGGCTATGGCATAGAAGATTAGGTCATGCTAGCATGAAACTAATCACTCAAATATCATCTAAAGAACTTATAAGAGAAATTTCTCATATCAAGTTCATCAAAGATAATGTATGTGATGCTTGCCAATTAGGTAAACAAATTAAGGGTAGTTTCAAATCTAAAAATCAAATAAGCACCTCTAGGCCCTTATAATTGTTCCATATAGACTTGTTCGGGCCAATCTCTACATCAAGCCTAGGAGGTAGCAAATACGCCTTCGTCATTGTGGATGACTATAGCAGATACACATGGACTTACTTCTTAAAACAAAAAAATGAATGCTTTAGATATTTTACCAAGTTTTGTAAACTTGTTCAAAATGAGAAGGGTTCTATGATTTCGTCAATTAGAAGTGATCACGGTGGTGAATTTCAAAACCATTATTTCCAAGAATTTTGTGAATTTAATGGATACAACCATAATTTCTCTACTCCAAGAAATCCTCAACAAAGTAGAGTAGTAGAAAGAAAAAATCAAAATTTACAAGAAATGGCAAGAACCATATTGAATGAACATAGCCTACCCAAATATTTTTTGGCCGAAGCCGTAAACACTGCATGCTATATTTTGAATAGAGTTCTAGTAAGACCCTTACTCACCAAAACTCCCTATGAGTTATGGAACAACAAAAAACCCAATGTTTCATATTTTAAAGTCTTTGGGTGTAAGTGTTTTATATTGAATGAAAAAGATAATTTAGGAAATTTTGATGCTAAATCCGGTGAAGGAATCTTTCTTGGTTATTCTTCGGTTTCTAAAGCTTTTCGTATCATCAATAAAAGAACTTTAATTATTGAAGAATCCATTCATGTTGTTTTCAATGAGATTTCTGAAATTAGGAAAAACGATTTTGATGATGATGTTAATTTTGATTCCTTGAATTTAAATGAAACCCCGTCTCCAACTAGCAACTTGGATGCATCCACTTCCGAAACATCCTTACCCAAGGATTGGAAGTATGTAGATGCTCATCCTAAGGAGCTAATCTTAGGAGACATATCAAAGGGGGTTCAAACACGTTCTCTTAAAAATTTTTGTTCTAACGCCGCTTTTCTCTCCCAAATTGAACCCAAATGTGTTGACGAAGCCATGAAAGATGATTCATAGATTATCGCAATGCAAGATGAATTAAATCGATTTGAGAGAAATGAGGTGTGGAAGCTAGTTCCTAGGCCAAATGACCATTTAGTTATTAGTACTAAATGGGATTTTAGAAACAAGCAAGATGAATATGGTATCGTGGTTAGAAACAAAGCTAGATTAGTGGCCAAAGGTTTCAACCAAGAAGAAGGTATCGATTACGAAGAAACCTTCGCTCCTGTGGCTCGATTAGAAGCCATAAGGATGCTCCTTGCCTACGCTAGTAGTAATAATTTTAAGTTGTTTCAAATGGATGTTAAAAGTGCTTTTCTTAATGACTTTATTGCCGAAGAAGTCTATGTTGAACAACCTCCTGGATTTAAAAATAATAGCCTCCCTAATCATGTGTTTAGATTAACTAAAGCTCTCTATGGTTTAAAACAAGCTCCGAGGGCTTAGTACGAGAGACTTAGTTCTTTTCTTATTGAAAATAATTTCACAAAAGGCAAGGTTGATACTACATTGTTCATCAAGAATTTTAAAAATAATTTTCTCATTGTTCAGATTTATGTTGATGATATTATCTTTGGTTCTACAAATGAATCTCTTTGTGAATCTTTTGCTAAAACTATGAGTCTTGAATTCGAAATGAGTTTAATGGGAGAATTAACATTCTTCTTAGGCTTATAAATCAAACAACTAAGCAATGGCATCTTTATTAGTCAAACTAAATATGCTATGAATTTGCTAAAAAAGTTTAATATGAATAGCTCAAAAGCTATTAACACTCCTATGAGCACCTCCACTAAGGACTTTGTGCTAGATTTCAATCAAACCCTAAGACATCTCATCTCAAAGCAATTAAAAGAATACTTAGATATCTTAATGGTACCACAAATCTAGGATTATGGTACCCAAAATCAGAGAATCTTGAGTTAATTGCTTATGCTGATGCGGACTTTGCTAGCTGTAGACTAGATAGAAAAAGCACATCAGGAACATATCAATTTTTAGGACATGCCCTTGTTTCCTGGTCATCTAAGAAACAAAATTCGGTTGTACTATCAACAACCGAAGCTGAATATATTATAGCAAGTGCATGCTGTGCACAAGTTGTATGGATGAAAAACACCTTAGAAGATTATAAAGTTCATCTTAAAAATATTCTCATTAAATGTGATAACACAAGTGCAATATGTTTAACAAAGAATCATATACAACACTCAAGAACAAAACATATTGATATTAGACATCACTTTATACGAGATCATGTTACTAATCATGATGTAATCATAGAGTTCATTGATACTAAACATCAACTAGCTGATATTTTTACAAAACCTCTAAGTGAAGAACAATTTGATTTCATAAGAAGAGAATTATGAATGTTGATGTGTCCGAATACATAAACTTGTTGAAATTATTTTTCGAACTTTATTGATTGATTGATCAATTTCACTTAATTGCTATGATGATTTTACACAATTACATATTAGAAATTATGTGTATGAATATAAAAATTTCCATGATGATAAGCATGTTTTGTCTTCATGATCATATTTGAAAATCAATAGCACAGTCTCGTCCAAATGCATGAAAGTCTTAATTTCATTTTCGGATTCTCTTAAAAATCGGAGTTTCTCGATACATTATCATCTTCCGGACTTAATAAAGCATATGTCATAATGAGTTTAATTCTCATCATTGTTGACATATGAAATACATCTTTCATACACGTATGTGAAGAATTTTCTTTAAAGAAATAGATTTAATAAAATGATTCTTGATTATATGAATGATAGTGTTTTTACTAACAAGGATTCGTTTCTAATACATATCTTGATCCTTGTGAAAATGAAGCAAGATTTAATCTCTCATCAATTTTAACTTCATTTAAAGTAAACTCACAAATAGATGGTGGAGATGCGAGGTAAAAACAGAATTGATATCTTCATGTCATGGTTGCATAATTGACTCACTATTGAAAATGACATGAACCTAGTAAAGGCATCACACTTATGCTCAAAATTCGCTTATATTGTTCTCCTAGTATCACAATTACCACACTTTTTATTGATGACAAAGGGGGAGAAATATATGAGTATTAATGCCATGCTTATATCACCAAGAGATATATGAATTGATGCTATGATTACTATAATTTGCATTATGCCTTGTTTGTATCATGTAATGATATCAAAATCTTACTTCGTAGTTTTACATGTTGATATCTTACAATATGATGAATTACTACTATTACCATCATTCAAACTTGTAATGTAAAATTTGAAAATGAATGTCAAGCCTTGACATCATCTTCAGAGAGATACATCATGATGGGAATCATGATGGGAGTATTGATAAGTTTAAATGATTTTAACTTATCAATATATCTCTTGAATTCAAAGGTTTTGAATTCAAGAATGACTTTTCTCAAGTACGGCATATAGATAGGGGGAGTTAAGGTTAACTCCATTATCAATTGATTGTCATCATCAAAAAGGGGGAGATTGTTGAATCTCGGATTTTGATGATGAAGTCAATTGTCATTTGTTATCTAATCTATATGTTGAGATAAGTATGCAGGATTAGCTACGATGAAAATAAGATATGCAGCAGGAGTTACGCAGGAGTCAAGACAATGATCACGTTGGGAGTTCGAGAGTTCGACGGAAGTTCGGACAGTCGTCGGAGGTTCTGCAGGAACAAATCCGAGAAGTCCATGAGCTTGCCAAAGAAGCTCATCGGAACTCACCAAGTGGATCGTCGCAAGTCCAGGAGTTTACCGGAAGTCCGTAGGAGCATCACCGAGGGTTCATCGGATGATCGACGGAAGTTCGCCGGAAGCTCGCCGGAAGAAGCGATTGACGCACTGGAGCAAGTTGCAGTAAATGTCTTAGGAAATATCGTAGTTAGCACAATGATTAAGTTGGAAATGGGAGGTGATCCCATTAACTTAATCTTGAGGCAATTGGGCCCCTAAAAAACCCAAATTGGGCCGAATTGATCAACCCATTCGGACCCTAATTTCTGCTAGGCGGTTGAACCGCCTCAGTCAGGCGGTGGCGCCGCTTGAGCTCAGTCTTCGAGCTTTGGCAGGAGGTGCAACCGCCCCTAACAGGAGGTCGCACCGCCTGGGCTCGGTCTCCGAGCTTTGGCTGAGCCGTGCAACCACCTCAGTCAGGCGGTGGCACCGCCTTAGCTCAGTCTTCGAGCTCTGGCAGGAGGTGCAACCGCCCCTGACAGGAGGTGGCACCGCCTAGAGGCTCAGTCTTCGAGCTCTGCCAGGCGGTGCAACCGCCTCAGTCAGGCAATGCAACCGCCAGATCCCGAAATTCCGGGAATTGACAGTTTTGAACTCCAAATTCAAACTGGGTTGGGGCCTATAAATACCCCACCCTTTCAGCACTGAAAGGGCACCCAGAAACCACCGAAATTCTGATTTTACTTTATGATTTTTAGAGCTCAAAAGTGTTGCATGAGTTGAAAGTTCTTCTTCCTCTTTTCTTTCAAGTTCTAATCTGTTAAAAGAGGAAAGGAAATTCTGTAAGGGTTGTCTCCTAAGCCCGTCAAAAGGAGTGAAACTGTAAAAGGGTGGTTGGCCTTCGCCTATTGAAGGAAGGCCTCTAGTTGACGTCGGTGACCTCGTCGGTGGAGGAAGCCAAAAGTGGAGTAGGTCAAGATTGACCGAACCACTCTAAATCTCAGTTTGCATTTACTTTGAGCATATTATCTTTACTGCAAACCTCCTCAAAAGCTTACTACTTTCTGCGCATATACGAATGGGTTTCAAGCTTTGCATATACGAATCGGCTTTCTTACTGAAATCACTTTTATCGAACGAACGTTTTTTTTTAATCGTAGAAGGTTTTCCGTTGCACGAATTCACCCCCCCCTCTTAGTGCTCTTGATCCTAACAATGTATGTATATACATATATACATGTATGTATATATATATGTATATACATGTATATATATATACATGTATATATACATGTATACATGTATATATATATATATATACATGTATATATATATATATATACATGTATATATATATATATATATACATGTATATATACATGTATATATATATATATACATGTATATATATATGTATATATATATATGTATATGTATATGTATATATATATAAATGTATATATATATATATATATATATATATATATATATATATGTATATGTATATATATGTATGTATATGTACATATATGTATGTATATATATATATATATATGTATATATATATATATATGTACATATATATATATATATGTTTATATATATATATATATATGTACATATATGTTTATATATGTTTATATATATATATATGTACATATATGTTTATATATGTACATATATGTACATATATATATATTTGTACATATATATATATATGTTTATATATATATATATGTACATATATGTACATATATGTACATATATATATATATGTACATATATTTATATATATATATATATATATATATATATATATATATATATATGTATATATCTATATACATATATATAGATATATACATATATATATATGTACATATATATATATATATGTACATATATATATATGTACATATATATATATATATGTACATATATATATATATGTACATATATGTACATATATATATATATGTACATATATATATATATATGTACATATATATATATATATATATATATGTATATATCTATATACATATATATATATGTACATATATATATATATATATGTATATATATATGTATATATATATATATATGTATGTACATATATATATATATATATACAAAGCCGAAGAATCAAGCGAAGCATCGATGAACGAATAACATACCGGACAACATGATTTAAGCTTTATAATAATTGTCTAGATCTAAGTAGGTTTTATTTGTGCATGATTAACTACGATAGTAAGGCATAAAGGAAAATGAAGTCCTAAAGTCAAGAACGAGACTTCGTCAGGAGTTCGAGAGTTCGTTAGAATTCTAAACGTTTGTCGAAAGTTCTGCCGGAATTGACCGAGAAGTCCAGGAGCTTGCTGAAGAAGCTTGTCGGAACTCACTAAGAAGATCATCGGGAAGTCCAGGAGCTTGTCGAGAGTCCGCTAGAACATTGCCGAGAGATAATCGGAAGTTCGTCGGAAGATCATATGAAGCTCGCCGGAAGAAACCTAGATTAACCGGACCAGATTTGCTTAGTGTATACCTTAAATTTCATAATTAGCACATAATTAGGATTAAAATTTGGCCAACCCAATTAGGAGCTATTGGGCTCATATATGGATTGTTTTGGGCCAAATGAAAGGCCCAAACAGTGACTTTACAATTCGCACTGTCGTGGCATAATCTTCGAGACTGTGTCAGGCAGTGGTACTGTTAGACTGGATGGTGGTACCACCCAGTGTCAATATCATGTTGTGGTATCACCCAGACACAGTCTCCTAGGCGATGGTATCGCCAGACTGGGTGGTGGTATTGCCCAGTGTCAATGCTGCAGGCGGTGGTACCGTTATGACCTGGGAAACCCGAGATGAGACCTTTTTTTGGCTCTAAGTTTGAATTAACTTGAGGCTTATAAATACCCCTCGCATCCCTGGTTAACATACACAAGAACAGAGAACTTAAAAGTGAGAAAACGTTATAGAAATTACTTGAGAGATCCCCTCCTATAGCTTAAACTTAGAATTCTATTTAGAGAGGAGTGTTTGCTTATAAAAGGTTGTCTTCTAAACCTGTGAAAAGGAGAAGAGGGGTGTAAAAGGGTAGTTGGTCTTCGCCTATTAAAGGAAGACCAATAGTGGATGCTAGTGGCCTCGACGGAAGAGGAATCAGTGGAGTAGATGTAGGTCACAACGACCGAACCACTATAAAAATCTGGTTTACATTTCTTTTGAGCAATTTACTTTAACTGCAAGCTGCCTTCTTATTGCTTTCACTATGCTCTCTTACACTTCTAAGTTAACATCTTCCAAGATCGGTTTTCAACGTACGAAAGATTTTTCAAACCGACGTAATTTTATTTTCTGCACTAATTTACCACCCCCCCCTTTTAGTGTCGACTCGATCCTAACAATTAGTATCAGAGCCACGTTATTTCTTATTTGGTTTAACACCCAAGAGAAATAGCTCTTTTCGGATTTCAAGAAGATTTTTCTATCGTTCGTCCTCCTATGTTCAATGGGACGGACTACATTTATTAGAAAACTGGAATGAGAGGTTTCTTGCTTTCTATGGATTTAAACTTATGGAATATCAGTGAAAACAAATTTTAAAAGTCTTCTACTCCAATGAATGAATGGAAAGATTTGGAGAAGAAAACTTTTTCTTTAAATGCTAGAGCTATGAATGCTCTATTATGAGCTTTAGATAAAAATGAGTTTAATCGTGTTTCTATTTATGAAATGATTTTCATATTTGGTATATACTTGAAATCACATACGAATACACTTGTAGAGTAAAAGATTCGAAAATTAATCTTTTGATGCATGATTTCGAGTTGTTTGGAATGAAACTGAGCGAAACTATTGTTGACATATACACCAGCTTTACGAATGTCATCAATAGTTTAAAATCTCTTGGCAAATGTTCTTCGAATTTTGAACTTGTTAATAAAATTTTACCATCTCTTTCTAAAACTTGGGATCCTAAAGTAATGGTCATTCAAGAGGCCAAAGATTTGAATACTTATCAATTTGAAGAACTTATCGGATCGTTAATGACCTATGAGATGACTTGTAATGCTCATGAAAAGCTTAAGAATGATCTTCCAAAGAATAAGAAAGATTTGACACTTAGAATAAATGAAGGCCACTCGAGCGAAAGCTCAAATGATGATGAATTTGAACTTCTTACTTTAAAGCTTAAAAAGTTCTTAAAACAAGAATGAAAAAAAAAATAAACTTAAAAAGAATGCAAATAATTTCTTAAAAAGTTCTTAAATTTTTTATCATAAGGAAACATAAATTTTATTGTCATTTGGATAATTTCTCGTAGGGGAAGAAAAAAAGAGGCTGTCGAAGGAAACAAAGAGTTGGATAAAAGATGGCAAACTGTGTTTTCTTGTGTTTAAGAAACTATGATGTTATGTAATAACACCAGACAAATGTTCATTCTCTCTTCCATTTATTGCAGCTTTGCAAGAGTTCTACCGCAAACATTTTTAAGGCTACCAAACCAATGTGGCATTTTCACATGCAAGTTTTGGTAAGTTTCTTAATATAGGCTTATACCCCGGCTAATTATAGATTCTCCATTATTGTTAGTTGCTTTTACTATCATAATTCTTACACTTTAAAAAGTTATATTTGAATCATTATAATTACGAAGGTAAAATATTTAGGTCATTTATCTTAACATCTACATCAACGACCTTTTTGTCGCTTGATGATTACATCCAAACTAACATAAATACAAAGCGATCCTTATCTCTCATCGCCACTCTCTTTATCCACAGGGAGTTATGATCCTCAATAACAACATCGTCCGTCACCACCAATTAAAACATTAAAATTATCTTTTTATTTTTTTTTTTTTTATATTTTCATTAGAAAATTGATATCATTAAAGTAAATGAATATAAATATTTTACTTTCTTAATTTTAAAGATACTAATATAACATTTTAAGGTGTTAGAAATCAAAATGCTACATGTAGCTAGCTACAAAAAATAATTTGTATTTAACCCATTATATCATTGCTCGCAGGACATTAAGCTACCTGTTTTATTCTCAATATCAACCCATATAACATACCACATCATATTGGAACAACTTCAACAATGTACATATCTTGATTTTATAACAAGCACACATGTATTATCTACATCCCACATATGCCACAATGAATATCTATAAGAACATCAATCAAAGAGAACATCTGAGCAACCAACATAAGTTTCACTCCATACAAACTATACAAGAACACAAAGACATTGATAAAGTCCCCGGTCCAATTATAGAAACATCTGCAGGGTTAATGTGCATCTTGCACAGCTTCCTGTAGAATTCTCACGGCACTATCATAGTTAACAAACCCCATGAACCAGAACTCATGGTTGTCAACGGACACGACCTGTATATATTTTTCTCCTGTATTTGCTCTGCTTGTTGCGGGATTAACTGATCTTAACTGATGAAGAGGAATTGCCACCTATTTTGATTTCAAGAAAAAAGCAACATTAATCTCCAAAAGTAATTCTTGTGTTAGGGTCCCAGCAGCACAAAAGTTAACATAAAAAAAATGCACAAATTGAGATTACACAAAAGAGCAAGTGCAAGACAATCTACGATACAAATTGTCTGATTAATCAGAAGAGACTAAATGCTTAGCGAACAAGATTTAGATCTCTTAATTACTTAGAACAGATTGTTTCTTCAAAATCAACCACAAAAATGATTGATGTAGGTCATAAGAAGCCCTTATTGTCTACAATTCTCAACAATATTCTTCTTTTCTTTTTTATTTTGTTGCTTTATTATAGAGGAATGAGCTTATGATTTATAGTTCTCGTACGGTGGTTATCTCCAACCAGTGGTCAAATTTTGTGGAAGTGAGCCCAGTTACATATGAAGGTAAAGCATTCCTGCAGACCTGACAAACCCTTGCTTGCAAACTCGCCATTAGCCAATTTACTATGTAGCCAAGTTCCTCAACATAGCCTTAATGGTCAGCCCTACTGGAGATAATTCCTTGTTCAAATACCTATGGAGATTATAATGCTGTTAGTGCACCTAGTTACAGAGTTACTGATCTCAAGGAATTCCTACTAATAGAATTTCAATACTAGTATGGTTGAAGTTGAAATGTTTAACAAAATCATGGCAATGGTGACTCAAATTTCATGAATCAGTTACCGAAAAACTTCGACAACTGGTTGGGCACATGAATTTCTTCTAGTAAATGGTATATATAACCAAAGAATATTCTACTTGAAGGAATCCTAGAAAGATATTTGAAGTAATGTTCAAATTTAACACATTAATATCTCAGCTTAATCATATCAGTCCTTTGAGGTATGCCAAAACAATGAAAGATGTAGAAATTGATACCACATAAGCTTGGCCTATGAGTCATCTAAGCTAAGCATACGAATAAATTTCAAGTTTACCTATGTTCAAAATAGAGAGATACATTTGCCAGAATTTCAAATAGGTATACTAGAAAGCTTCCAATTCTGAAGGATAGTCTTCCAACAGAGGCCTTATTTTGATTTATGGGTGACCTCTAAAGGACAAAAATTATTGTCTCTAACTTTTCTGATTAGTTTACAAAAATAAAGAGAAATAATATAACATAAACAGAAGAATATAACATAAACAGAAGAGCCTCCTCATTCCATGTATCCCACTGATACCCTTAAATACATGGTGTGAATAGAAACAAATTGATGAATTCACAATAAACTGTCATGCATATAAACATTCATGTGAGTGAACTTGATAAACTAAAGAAAATGTTCAACTGAAATCTATAGATAATACGATATCACAGAAGCATATATCACATAAGTGCAAACACCACATGATCAAGAAAATCTGGTTTCCTGATAATGTGATAATTCATCATCTAGTATGGAAAATTAGGGTTCCATTAAGCACATTATTTTAGCTTAACAAACATTGTTCACTGCTGGAAAAGGAGTGAAAATGAAGGTACCTTATAATAGCTCCATTCAGTTTTATCTCCAACTTTATATGAGAGAGGATTATCACTACAAAATGCAAGTTTTGCAGTCGAGAGATACAAGATGCCCATAACAGGACCAGCAGATGTTGACAAATAGCAAGCATATGACTTCTGAAGTTTCTCTTCAGGAAGAATCTCGAAAGTTTGTTGAAATATCTTTTCATAACCTCCTTCAGCTATGACTTTGGATGTCTGAGATATCCTACCAATGGCTGCATCTGCAACACTAGGCCCTGTCTTCACTGAGACAAGAAAGCGCACGTGGATCAATAATGATGTCACAGAGTTTCTTCCACAACCGCCTAGGGCAACTAAAAGAAAATATACACAAACCAAGTAACTGCAGGAAATGTTGCTGGCTCATAACTGCAATCATGCATAAAAAACCATGACCAATTCATATTAAAAACTCAATATATCTAATTTATACAGCATTTCAGTAGCTAAACTTCAGTAGAAACCTTTTAATAGTTTGAAGTAGCTAAATTTCTTCTTATAATTAGATGATTTATTATTTCAATGAAGCATCAGAGCACCTTTTTTAACATATGCTGACCTATACTCTTCAATGATTTTATGGTCAATAAGGTTGTTAAATTTACCCCCTTGTCAGAAACCAGGGTATCTTACTAAATCTTGCTGCAGTGTCCAACTATATTGTCATTAAAATTTGAAGAAATCACCACAAATCCTCAAATATGTAATGAACAAAACTAACTCTAATATATAATCCTCGCAGGTCTCCATCCTCAAATTCATACTATGCAATTAGATCGAGAAAATCCCTTAAATCTACATGGTTTCATCCAAAATTGCAGCTTCAACATAGCACCGCATCCTATCTCTGTATATATGGCAGCCTCAAATCAAATACTATAAAGATAAACCACTTTCCATCAATTAACCCCAACTATAGACTAACCATACTTTAATTTAAAGAAGTAGTTTCCATATCACCAATTCTAACAGGTAGAAATTTAGAGAAACTACATCCAACTTTCCCTGTAATCACTTATCAAAAAAAAACTTTCCCTGTAATCTCAACTAATAGCCAAATTCCTTGATAGAACTGCGCAAATCATTGATGGAAAGCCAGAAGGATCCCTTTTTTTACACATAAGTAAGATAGAAGCTGAACTTACAGTGCTGCCAAACATCCCCGGCAAGATCCTCGGTCTTCTTCGCTGCTTCACTGACCTTCTTCCCAAACTTCCCGAGCACATCCCGCACCGTATCCATCGTATCTACCACCGAAGAGAAGATAAGGGGATCAAACAACAAAGACTCATGATCCCAGTAGCCGAGAGGACACATACTCTTGGGAGCGGGAGAGGAAGTGACGTAAGGGTTGTGCTCCGGCGGCAAGGAGGTGATATCGCGGGGCCCGACGGCAGCCGAGGGCGGCGGAGGGGGCGCGACGTCCTCGGCGGTGAGCGTGGGGTAGGGGGCATAGTCGACGGAACGATCGGCGTCGGGTTTCTTCGCGTCGGCGTGATCGGCGGCGGGATCCATCGCGAGGTCGCGTCAGAAGCACTTCCGATCCTGTGTTCAATATAAGACGCGTTCTGCTTCGCCAAGGGGATTTCGTTGGCATACTCTCCAAGTAACAAATATACGATTATCCAATCATCACATATCAACCATCTATTCCTCCACTTCATAAATCACAACCGTCAGTAGAAACATGATGGATCCGGTAGGGCGGATCATTAAACGGTTGAGATTTTGGTTTTAATAGATAGACGGTAGGTATCGGAGAAATGGAGCATTTCAATTCAAATTACAAATTGAAGAGGATCCATTTTTAGGTTGTCGATGCGGCATGGAGGTTTTCGGATCATCTCCGTGTCACATTAGTTTGAATCTACACTTATCATATCTGAACCATCACTCCTCCTTTTTCCAAATCACAGCCGTCAGCGACACAGAGGCTGGATCAGTGACCACAGTTGATCGGATGGTTGATATATGACGTTTGACATCTTTCCGGTTGAAATTGGAGAGACGGAGTTCCCAGTTCAAAGTACAAATTGAAGAGGATCCCAATCCATCTCCGAGGTGTTGGACGCGGCATTCACGGTGGCTAAGCAATGAATAAAACGGCAGGGATATAAAACGAGACGTATAAGTCGGATGATGGTATCGTGTCGATCGTTATGTTGAAAGGGCGACCACGACGTGTAATAATTAAAAGGAGAGCGGCATCCCACCAATTCCCCTCTCTCTCTCTCTCTCTCTCTCTCTCTCTCTCTCTCTCTCTCCATTCAAATATTTAAAACTTTAGATGCATCCAATAACCTCAAGTTAATTGCAAAGACACTAGCTACAGTGACAAATCCATATTTTTTTTTAGCTTTACAAGATTGTGGGTGTATATATATATATATATATATATATATATATATATATATATATATATATATATATATATATATATATATATATATATATATATATATACATATTTATATTTATACATATGCAAGGTAACAGTTTCTTAGAGTTTTTATTTTATATTTTTAGATTTTTTTATTTTTTTTGGGTCTAATATTATTTTATGGATATATGTATACGTAATGAGGATAGCATTATTTTTTTATGATTTAGGAATTATATATTAGATTTGTTACAAAATGGTATATAAAACACACTTATAGAATGAATCATATATTTTTTAAAAACTCATTTAGATTGGGATCAAAATTAAATTGTTGATTTCTTTATTTTAAATACTTCTTTTAATCTTTAAGCAGTAGTTACAACTATTATAATGATCTAAAACATCATGCTAGACCGTGAATGCAATTGCAACACTTCAATTGATTGGGTTATATCATGCAAGTAGCTACTTTATATTTTGAAAATAAACCTAAATCCCAATAAGCAACATCGAGAGAAGCAAATGTTCTTGGTCAACTATTTACATTTGACCTTCCAAATATATTGAGGAATGCAAATGTACAATTGTTAAACTCGGTAGTAGCAATATTGGTGATGAAAGCTTAAACAAATCTAATTTTGAGATGCAAAATTAAGGATTTTTATGTGATAAAAGAATCTTTCAGAGTCTAAGTCCGTCTAATGGAATAAGAGGGTGTCGAATTTAAACAATACACGTTTTTTATGTGATCATTAAAACTAATTTTCGTGTGACTCACATGAGTATCATAAATTATTAATGATGCACTTGGAGCACTTAAAGAATGGATACTTATAAATTTACATTAAATCAATTTATGCTTTAAGAGTTTAATATGTGCTTTCAATATTATTAAAGTCTTAAGAAAGAGCAACTTTAATAATAACTGAAAATTTTTTATCATTGAGTATTTATAGAAATGAAAAGAAATGTTATTGCATTCATGCTTGTTTATGTTATATATTATTTCACATCTTACATCAGTCATGTAACATAATAAAGATAAGATTGAGAGAAATTATCTATTCAAGATGGACAAAAATGATCTTTCAGTGTCATAAAATTAGACAAAATTATAGATGTTGGGATGACCGGAAGATTTTTAAAGGATTGAAAAGTTCGAGATTAACATATGTTGATGATGATGCTATTTGACGTCACAATGGCATTGTAATTCATTGGTCATCTCAAATACTAATAGCATGATACCATACAAATAACAAGAGTGGATACTATTTATGTTAAATATGTGAATAATGTGATATGTGAAGAAACCTATATTAATATTAAATATTTATTGATATTGTGATACGTGAATAATGTATGAGTAAGTGATATAAATTAGGTCATGGAGTAAAAAATGTAGTAAAAAATTTAATATAGATATAGAGAGACGCGATAAACAAGATATATACTTTTGAGAAGAATCTTAAGATATAAGTATATCCAATAATGAAAAATAGTTATACAAAATTATATAAGAGAAGCTAGGTTTTATATTATTTCACAAAGAACATAGGATTATTTCTTTATTATTAATATTAGGAAGGATTATATTGTTCTTGATAATTGTTTTGAATGCATATCATTTGATTATAAATAAAGTTCCGAACAAAATATACTTGATGTTTATAAACTAACGGAAAACAACAACCCTTAAAACTGATACTATCCATTATGTCAGAATGATTTGAAATAGCAATTTCAATGTTCAGATAGATTTTAATCTTTTCACAAGTAAAACACTGTGCTGTGCTAGTCCTGTATCAAACGAATCAAAAACACTTACCAAAGATATATATATGTATATATATATATATATACATATATATATATATATACATATATATATATATATACATACATATATATATATATATAAATACATATATATATATATACAAATATATATATATATATATACATATATATATATATATGTATATATATATACATTTATATACAAATGTATATATATATACATATATATATACATATGTATACATATGTATATATATATACATATATATATACATATGTATAAATATATACATACATATATATATATAAATACATATATATATATATACAAATATATATATATATATATACATATATATATATATGTATATATATATACATTTATATACATATGTATATATATATTCATATATATATACATATGTATACATATGTATATATATATACATATATATATACATATGTATAAATATATATATATATATATGTATATATATATATATATGTATATATATATATATATGAATATATGTATATATATATATGTATATATGTATATATATACATATATATATATATACATATATTCATATATATACTTATATCTTAAGCGGTGCAACCGCCCCAGTCAGGAGGTGTCACCGCCAGGGCTCAGTCTCCGAGCGAGACTGGGCGGTGCAACCGCCCCTGTCAGGCGGTGGCACCGCCCAAAGGCTCAGTCTCCGAGCTGCCAAGCGGTTGTACCGCCCTAGTCAGGAGGTGGTACCGCCAGGACCCCAAAAATCTAGGAAAAGACATTTTTGAGCTCCAAATTCAAACTAGTTTGGGGCCTATATATACCCCACCCTTTCCTGCATGAAAGGGCACCGAAAATCCAATCTTACTATGTGATTTTTAGAGCTTAAAAGTGTTGTAAAGGCTAGAAGTTCTCCTCCCTCTTTTTCAAGTTTTGATCTTTCAAGAGATGAGAGAAAAGTTTGTAAGGGTTGTCTCCTAAGCCCATCAAAAGGAGTGAAACTATAAAAGGGTGGTTGACCTTCACCTATTGAAGGAAGGCCTCTAGTGGACGTCGGTGTCCTCATTGGTGGAGGAAGCCAAAAGTGGATGTAGGTCAAGATTGACCGAACCACTCTAAATCTCGGTTTGCATTTACTTTAAGTATATTATCTTTACTGCAAACCTCCTCAATAGCTTACTACCTTCTGCTCATTTACGAACATATTTCATAGTTAAGTATTTTCTGAATCGGCGTTAAGACGGAAATCAGTTTTATCGTACGAACATCATATTTCAGTTTGCACTTACATTCTGATTTTTATCTTAACTACAAACTGTCTTCCTTACTTTACTTCAAATATGTTTACATAAGCTTTCAAAGTTATTATTTGCACGAAACGACTTTTACATCGGAATCGGATTTCAACGTACGAATGCAGTTTTAATCGTCGAAAGTTTTTCGCTGCACTAATTCACCCCCCACCCCCCCCTTAGTGCTCTTGATCCTAACAATTGGTATCAGAGCGGGGTTACCTCTCAAACGGATTAAAACCTAAGAGAGATGGCATACACCGGAAACCAAGAGGGTCACTCTATTATATATCCACCCATGTTCAATGGGAAGGACTACACCTATTGGAAGACCCGAATGAGGATCTTCCTTATTTTAATGGATTTTGAACTTTGGAATCTTGTCAAAAATGAATTTTTGAAGTCTTCTCTTCCAATGATCGATTGGAATGAATTGGAGAAGAAGACTTTCGCTCTTAATGCAAAGGCTATAAATGTCTTATTTTGTGCGCTTGATAAAAATGAGTTCAATAATGTTTCGGTTTGTGAAACCACGTTTGATATTTGACATACACTCGAAGTGACTCACGAAGGCACAAGTAGAGTGAAAGAGTCAAAAATCAATCTTTTGATACATTCTTTTGAACTTTTCTGAATAAAATCGAGCGAGACTATTAGCGACATGTACACCCATTTCACGGATGTCGTCAATGGTCTAAAAGGAGTCGGCAAAAGTTTTTCGGATTTTGAGCTCGTAAATAAGATTCTAAGATCCCTTCCTAAGAGTTGGGACCCTAAAGTCACTACTATTCAAGAGGCTAAAGATTTAAACAACTTCCCTCTTGAAGAACTAATCGGGTCATTAATGACCTATGAAATGACTTACAAGGCTCATGAAGAGCAAGAAGACATCCTTCCAAATAACAGGAAGGATATGACACTTAGAACTTTAGATGACCACTTGAGAGAAAACTCAAGTGATGAGGACTATGATGATGACTTAGCACTTCTAACAAGGAAATTCAAAAAATTCATTAAGAGAAACAAGTTTAAAAGTGACACAAAAAATAAACTTGAACCCAAAAAGGACCAAGTTATTTGCTACGAATGCAAAAAGCCGGGACACTACAAAAGTGATTGTCCCCAAGCCAAAAAGAGAACATCAAAGAAGAAGGTGCTTAAAGCAACGTGGGATGACTCGAGCGCGTCCGAAGAAGAGGAGTCCAACACCGAGCAAGTTGCTCATTACGCCTTAATGGCCATCGGAGAAGAGGTAACAAATTTAATTGATGCAGATTTATCATTTGATGAATTATTAAATGCCTTCCATGACTTATTTGATGAATGTAAAATAATTAGTAGAAAATATAAATTGCTGAAAAATAAGCATGTCTTGTTAGCAATTTTGATAAATTAAAAACTGAATATCATGATAGTTTAGCTCAATGTGAAAAATGTCATGATCTAGAAACTCTTCAAAAGAAATACTTGCTACTTAAGGATACCTTGAAGAAATTCGAGGTTGGTAGCAAGTCTTTGAACATGATTCTTGCAAACAAGGGTCACGTTCCCAAAAGAAGTGGAATCGGATTTGTGAGAAGTCCTCACCAAAATCCAATCACCTTCATAAAAGGCCCCATCTTACATGTTCGACACCAAAGCAAATGTAACTTTTATTGCAAATATAGACACAAAACGCATCAGTGTCCATTCAAGAAAATTAGTTTGAACAAATTAATTTGGGTTCCTAAAGGAACCATGATAAACTCTATGCAACATGATAAACAATGTAGATCAGCTTTTGAGGAACCCAAAAATAAATGGGTACATAAAAATCACCCCTTCTTGTAGAAACATACACCATCAAAAGCTAGGAGCAAGAGATAATATCTTGCTTTTTGGGTACTCGATATTCATGACTCGAGATCCAAAAGAACACGTAATGCTCTCTAGCCTAAATAGTAAAAAGAGGATTAAAAAATTAATATTGCAGAGTGATACTAATACAATCCTGTTTAATCCCTCAGATTTTGAAACTCATAATTCTCCCTTCACATACCCTCCGGATTTCTGAACTTATCGAATTGATTTCTTCTTTACCTTCGGATCCAACTATATCATGAACTTACGTCTTGCAAGCAAAGTTTGTCATAAACTTGTGAAGCTTACCAACTTGGATAATAAGTCATGAACATGTCTAAAATTGTGTATGACATTTAAAGTAGAATATGTGCGTCACAAGATCTATCTTGAACGTACGAAATTTCTTATCTTGAAATGGAAACTGTTACGTAATTACGAAAGTAAAGTTGATTGCTCCACAAATGAAAACTCTCCTCAAGGTGAAAACATCCAAATCAGCCCATACAGCCCCCAAACAAGTGCTCACCGCCTGTAGGCGGTGGCACCGCCCAGCTGGCGGTAGCACCGCCGGCTGTCACGGGTTGCAAGCGGTTGCACCGCCCCAACCAGCGGTGCAACCGCCCGCAATCTTGCCCCTTTTTAAATCGAGCTAGGGCCGGCGGTGGAACCGAACCCAACTCACTCCCTTCCCCTCTTTACACCACCAAAGCTTCTCCACCTCCATTTCTCTCATCTTAGCATCCCAAATACTCCTCATTTCAAAGCAAAAGATCAGCAATCTCTCATTCTCTTAAGGATCTCACTTAAGGTATTCTCTAAGAAGCCTTTAAATTCTATTTTTGAGTCATTTACTCTTGCTCATTACTATCTTCTTAAATAGCAGTAGTTATGGGCTCTAGAAGATCCTCTAGGGACAAAGGGAAGAGGAGATTAGAAGAAGACTTTGATCTTACCCTTTTCGATTCAAAATATCATGCTAAAAAAATTTCTTCCTTCAAATTTAGAAGTGTCAATAAGGGAAAACATGTAGATCTAGATAAACTAAGAGACTTAGAGACAATCCAATGGTTTACAAACTTAGATCTACTCCCAATTTTATAAATTAGTGAACCCATCTATCCAAGACTTGTTAGATTTTTTACAACAATCTACAAGTAGATGAAGAAGAAAGAGTGTCTACCTATCTCTTAGGACAACACATCTCCATTACGGATAGATTCATTTGTGACATGATAGGCATTCCCATAAAAAATAGAGGTCTTTATTTTAGAGGATCGTGGGATAATGAAACAGTTGGGACAATATATGTTGAAGCCTTAGGAACAATTTTTGGTAATCTCAACTTAGTGATAGTGTTGAATCTCGGATTTTGATGATGAAACTAATTGATTGTGTTTAGATGTTTAAAAGCATTTTGAGTGATGCAGGTCTACTCAATCAGGATTAGACAATTGATGCAGGAGGAATTGACATTGTACCGGAGGAGATCACGTCAGGATATTGGACGGCAGAAGGCTTCGGACGTCGGGCATCGGGCCAAGGAGAGTGGAATTGCGTCAAGGATATCGGGATTGCGGAGGTCAACCGCCGATTGGGCAACAAGCCACAAGAGAGGACGATGCGCTGAAGAATCGGATGAAGCGCCAACCAATGACGTGCCGGGCAACAGAATATCAATTCGTGTTATAATAATTGTCTAGATCGGAGTAGAGTTTTGGCTTGTGTGTGCAGGATTAACTACGATAACAATGAAGACATAAAGCGAAACAACGTGCTAGAGTCAAGCGCGAAGGATTCGTTGCGAGTTCGAGAGTTCGACGAAAGTCCGAAGGTTCATCAGGAATGCTGTCAGAACTAGCCGAGAATGAGTAGGGAGCTTGCCGAAGGGTTTTTCTGAAGTTCGCCGGAAGGTTCATTGGAAGTTTGCGGAGCTCGCCGAGAAAGATCGGAGCTTGCTGAAGAAGCGCGTTGGAACTCGCTAAGATCAAATCATGAAGTCTAGGAGGTTGCCGGGAGTCCGCAGAATGGTTTCCGAGAGTTTATCGGAAGACCGTCGGAAGTTCGTCGGAAGCTCGCCGGAAGAAGTCTTGACTTACGGACTTTGTAATAGCTTAGAAAATATCTTTAAGTTCATAGTTAGCACATTAATTAGGGTTAGAATTAGGTGTTAATCCTATAATCCAAGTAGGGGCCAATTGGGCCCGAGTTCGGACTGGTTTGGGCCAAGTTTGGAGCCCAACCAGTGAGCTGAAATAGTGTAGGCGGTGGCACCGCCAGCCTCGGGAACCCAAGAGAATTCAAAATTTGGAGCCCAAATTTGAATCCTCTTGAGGCCTATAAATACCCCTCAATTCTCAGCTGAGAAAACAACCTTTGAGAAGCAAGAGATTGAGATAAAAGTCTTAGCAAAGTCTTTAGCAAGTTTTTGTTTTCAATTGCTTGAGTGTTCACCTCCTTCTTTCTCTTTGAAAATTTGTAAGAGAGTGAACCACTTGTAAAAGGTTGTAAGAGGGGTATTTGTCCTTCCCCTTCAAAGTGATTTGCTAGTGGAAGTTGGGAGCCTCATCGAAGAAGGCTTCGCAAGTGGATGTAGGTCGCATGACTGAACCACTATAAATCGGTTTGCGTTTATCTTATTGTCATTTATATTACTGCAAACCATCTTCACTTTGATACTCTACTTCTTTGTCTCCTTCTTACGTATCCCTTCAAGTTAAAACGCAATTGAAACAGTTTCAAACGAAACGTTGCTTTTATCGTACGAAGTTTCCGAAAGTGTTTAAATCGTCAAAAGTTTATCGTACTTTACCGCTGCACTAATTCACCCCCCCTCTTAGTGCCGCTCCGATCCTAACAGATAGTTCCTAAAAGCTGTGAACATCTACTACCACTAAACACTAAGGTACTTTCATCATATCATAACTAACATCATTCTCCCTAAATAATACCATCATGATGAAGCAAGTCAAATGGAATTAGGAACCATGTATTGGATCATGAAAGGACATAACATCTGTTTTGGTTACCTTATCCAACAAAACATGATAGAACTATCTAAGAAAGACATTATGCTTCCATATGGTGGTATAATCACTAGAATACTTAAAGCCTATGATATTCCAATACCACCCGACGAAGAAGTAATGAAAGTAGACAGGTTTAGCATAATAAATAAAAATCTACTTCACCGATTGAGATGTTTTTATAGAAACGGTAATTGGGTTAGAATGCCTAGAAGAACCGATCCCCCTCAACCTAAACCAGAACCCGAAACACTAGTCTTTAGGGGTACTCAATCTCCTCCGATCTGTCCCTTTGAGGAAACATATCCATTTGAGCAAGCTCCTGCATCATCTATCGAAGACATTGGGATTCGGATGGATCGATTTGAACAAAGATAAGATCGGCTTGAACATCGACAAAATCAAATCCTATCTGAGCTGCAGCAAATTCATCGACAATTTGACTCTTTATTTAGGTATTTTAATTTACCACCTCTTGAATAAGCTTGTATATGTGGACATAATCACTTCTTGTTGTAACAAATACGTTGTTGTAAACTCTTTATGTTACTCACCTTGATCACAATGCCTTGATGACTACTAATCTTTGATATGGTTACTTGATGTATTAATTAGTGAGAATATGCAGGGTTATGTTGCTTAATCTCGTTACTCATTGTCGGATTTCACGTTGAAATTAAATGTTTCTATAATGCCTACTTTGAAAACTTTGTGTCTTAGTTTCCATGATAAATATGATTTGAGAAAGTAATATAGCCATGAAATTGATGAGTCATTTCCATGATGTTAATGTGTCATGATATTATCATGATGTTGATGTATTGCCATGATGTTAATGTGTCATTATATTGTCATAATACTAAATATCAACTAGCTGATATTTTTATAAAACCTCTAAGTGAAGAATAATTTGATTTCATTAGAAGAGAATTAGGAATGTTAATGTGTCCGAATGCATAAACTTGTTAAAATCATTTTTCGGACTTTATTGATTGAATGATCAAATCACTTGATTGCCATTACATGCCTAAAATTACATGTTGGAAATTATGTTTTTTGGAAACAAAAATTTCGATAACGATGAGCATGTTTTGTCTTCATGATTGTATTTGAAAATCTATAGTATAGTCTTGTTCGAATGTTTGAAAGTGTTAATTTCATTTTCGGATTCTCTTAACTAGTAGTATCCTAACAATCGGATTTTCTCGATACATTATCCTTTTCCGAACTTAATAAGCATATGTTATATCGAGTTTGATTCTCATCATTGATTTTTGACATATGGAATCAACTAGCAAAAACATCTCTCATACACTTATCATGTGAAAAATATTTCTTTTGAGAAATGGATTTGATAAAATGATTCCTGCTTGTAAATTCCTTCTTGAAATATGGATGTTAGTATTTTTACTTGCAAGGATTTGTTTCACATACATATCTTGATCCTTGTAAAAATGAAGTATGATTTAATCTCTCATCGATTTTAACTTCATTCAAAGTAAACTCACAAATAGCTGGTATCACAAATAGCTTTCCTCCTTCATGCAAAAAGATAATAACAAATAAAAAGGAAGAAGTATTAAAAACTATCTCCATGTCATGTTTTCCTTGAGATGTTTGCATAATTGGTATCCTATCACTCACTGTTAGAAAATAACATGAACCTAGTTATGGCATGAATAAATACCGCACTTATGCTTAAAATTTGATTATATCGTTCTCCTTTTTGTCGATACCAAAGGGGGAGAGATATATGAATTGATGCTATGAGTATTGAAGCTATGATTATGCCATGCTTGCATCATCAAAAATATATGAATTGATGATAACTATAATTGCCATATTTGCATTATGCCATGTTTGCATCATATAATTTTACGTGTTGATATCTTACCATGTGATGAAATGCTACAATTGCTAAACACTTGAAATGTTTGCTTTACGTTAAGATATCAAAAGCTTAAATTGTAAATTTACATGTTGATATCTTATGTTGAACTGCTACCATTATTCATATTTGAAATGTAAAACTTGAGAATGGATATCAAGTCTTGACATCATTTTCAGTAAGATACATCATGATAGGAGTAATTGATAAGGTTAAGAGTTCTTAACTTATCAATAAGTCTATTGAATTCAAAGGCCTTGAATTCAAGAATGACTTATTTGGCATATAGATAGGGGGAGTTAAGGTTAACTCCGTTATCAATTGATTGTCATCATAAAAAAGGGGGAGATTGTTGAATCTCAGATTTTGATGATGAAGTCAATTGTCATTTATTATCTAATCCATATATTGATATAAGTGTGCAGGATTAACTACGATAAAAGTAAGACAAGCAACAGGAGTTGCGCCGGAATCAAGACTATGATCACGTTGGGAGTTCGAGAGTTCGAGAGTTCGACGGAAGTCCGGACGGTCATCGGAGGTTCTACGGGAACAAATCCGAGAAGTCCAGGAGCTTGCCAAAAGAAGCTCGTCGGAACTCGCCAAGTGGATCGTCGCAAGTCCAGGAGTTTGCCGGAAGTCCGTCGGAGCATCGCCGAAGGTTCGTTGGATGTTCGCCGGAAGTTCACCAGAAGCTCGTCGGAAGAAGCGATTGACGCACCGGAGCAAGTTGTAGTAAATGTCTTAAGAAAAGTTATAGTTAGCATGTAGATTAAGTTAGGAATGGGAGGTGATCCCATTAACTTAATCTGGGGGCAATTGGGCCCTTGATAGACCCAAATTGGGCCGAATGGATCAACCCATTCGGACCAGAATTCCTGCTAGGCGATGGCACAGCCAGGGTCGACAGTGGCATCGCCCAGGAGAGGGTCTCCCAGGAAAACTGGGCGGTGCAACCGCCCCAGGCAGGCGGTGGCACCGCCTGGGCTCAGTCTCCGAGCAAGACTGGGCGGTGCAACCGCCCTTGATAAGCGGTGGAACCACTTGAGCTCGGTTTCCGAGCTCTGTCAAGCGGTGGCACCGCCAGGGCTTAGTCTCTGAGCGAGACTGGGTGGTGCAACCGCCCCTGTCAAGCGGTGGCACCACCCAGAGGCTCAGTCTCCGAGTTGCCAGGCGGTTGTACCGCCCCAATCAAGAGGTGGTACCGCCAGGACCCCGAAAATCCGGAAAAAGACATTTTTGAGCTCCAAATTCAAACTAGTTTGGGGCCTATATATACCCCACCCTTTCCTACATAAAAGGGCACCGAAAATCTAATCTTACTCTCTGATTTTTAGAGCTTAAAAGTGTTATAAAGGCTAAAAGTTCTCCTCCCTCTTTTTCAAATTTTGATATTTCAACATAGGAGAGAAAAGTTTGTAAGGGTTGTCTGCTAAGCCCGTCAAAAAGTGTGAAACTGTAAAAGGGTGGTTGGCCTTCGCCTATTGAAGGTAGGCCTCTAGTGGACGTCGGTTTCCCCGTTGGTGGAGGAAGCCAAAAGTGGATGTAGGTCAAGATTGACCGAACCACTCTAAATCTCGGTTTGCATTTACTTTGAGCATCTTATCTTTACTGCAAACCTCATCAATAGCTTCTGCCTTTTGCTCATTTACGAACGTATTTCATAGTTAAGTATTTTCCGAATCAGCGTTAAGGCGGAAATCGGCTTTATCGTATGAAAATCATATTTCAGTTTGCGCTTACATTCTGATTTCTATCTTAACTGCAAACTGCTTCCTTTACTTTCCTTCAAATACGTTTCCATAAGCTTTTAAAGTTATTATCTACACGAAATGACTTTTAAGTCGGAATCAGATTTCAACGTACGAACGTAGTTTTAATCATCGAAAGTTTTCCGCTGCACTAATTCACCCCCCCCCCCCTCTTAGTGCTCCTGATCCTAACATATATATATATATATATATATATATATATACATATATATATATATATATACATATATATATATATATATACATACATATATATATATATATATACATATATATATATATATATATACATATATATATATATATATACATATATATATATATATATACATATATATATATATATATATACATATATATATATATATATACATATATATATATATATACATATATATATATATATATATA
>NC_088359.1:21857500-21915000 GCF_036884655.1 Musa acuminata AAA Group
GAGGCTCAAGCATAAGCCGGAGAAGAATCATAATAAGGAAAGTGTTATACAGAAAAGGAAGCAGTGCTTGTAAAGTAAACGAGAGAAGAAGTAGTTTCATCCGTATAAGGAGCAGGTGAGGAAGTTCGAGTTAATGATGGTGCTCCTACTCGGGCAGTTCCACTGTTCTTGTTCTAGGATCAGAAGTAGGAGAAGTCAAGTCGACAAAAGATGGAGCTGGATCTGAAGCAGTGCTAGGAAAGTCGAAGTCAAGTTCTGAGAAAGAAGGAAGTACTGGTGTGGTGTGTCATGCAATAAAGTAAGTGTGTTCTTCGGCGTTAGCGAGTTCAGCACTTACGGAGAGGACTAAGGGCGCCTACGTCGATTTGATTCTGCTGACCAAGAGTGAATTGAATGATTCTTGCCCTCGGGTGACTGAACTATCATAACTCTTTCCTTACTTCTCGTGTGTAAGAAATCGGGAGTTAGGTTAATAACTGATGCGGGTGATGACAATAGCACTGATGAAACAACCGCCTGTAGAGAGAAAGAAACCATCGTTCACTTGACTTGAGATCATACGCATACTTTGATGCAAACTCATACCTCTCGAGCAAGGGCCTGTTATTAGCCCCCAGTGCCTTTCTTGTCCCGCCAGTTCCAATGCCCGTAACGAAAGAGATTGGATCGTTTTTCTAAGGGATGAAAGCCTAACCCCGAATGCGAGTGCCGTCAATGAAAAAAGGTAAGCAAGATTAAGCTCTTAATCAAGAAAAAGTAGTAATCAGGTTAGAAAGCTACGCCAGTAGGAAAGTTTGATTAGTTATTTGCCAGTTAAGGTTACAGTGAAAGCTCTTGTATTCCACCCCCCCCATTTAGAGTATTGTACAACCTGCTCTCTTGCCAGTACTGGAGGGACCATCAAGTAAAGCATGCCCGAGTGGTCTTTCTTTCCCCTTTCTTTGGCCTACCTCGGCCGGTCCCGCACGAATGCGTCACACATTGTTTCGCGTCTCAGTCTGCCTTCGTATAATATGTTCGTATAATATGTATAAGGAATATCAAGCCATTTTCTCATAGCGCGGGGCGGTAGGTCAGTTGTCACTAGATTTTCCATTCCAGATATGGACAGCACTCACGTCGGGTGAACTATGAACTCCCATCCGGGAAGTCCGTTCAGACACCGGGTAATCTAAAGGACCAAGCAACGGCATATATTCCAGTGTAGTTCGGAAGTCAACTGCAAGCATAAAGTATTGTTCAAGTGATAGGGCTGGGCTGCTCTTTTCTCCTATTATGGCAAATGACCTAGAAAAACCAACCCCCTATCAGATGTGATAGTGCATTGACGCTGGCGCACTTAGTATTGTTGTTTTGGGCCTGTCTTCACAAGCAAGTAAGGTATTCATGGCTAAAGTTGTTACCGAGTCTGGTTTTCGAGTGGCAAAGACTAAGGGAGGAATCAATTGCTGGGGAGATACCATTTATTTCATCTTTACTAATAATAACTTAATGACTTGTTGAATCTTATAAGGAAGCATAAGCAGGAGAAAGATAAGGATCATACCACTGGCACTGTCCTTGCTTGTTTGCTTCATTCTTCCTGTCTATTGCTTTCCTTATTCCGATTCTGGTCCTATTATTTGATTCCAACTGTGTGGCCTAGAAGTCCATTCCCTTACTTGCTGGTATCAGTCCGGTAGTTAATGGGTTGATTCTGGTCGGTAGTAATAGCTTGCCCGGCTTGTCTAGTAGTAGCGAGTAGTTCCTTGTCTAGTAGTAGTAGTAGCGAGTAGTGCCTTGTCTAGTATACGCTTTGCCCCGGGAAAAAACATAGCAAACAGTTCCCTTGACACTCATCTTATCTACCTAGTTCTCCTCTCCCGCCTTTAAGAATAGAGGCCCAGCAACGTAGCCGCAACTCTAGTATTTGATTTGAAGCGAGGTCTACTTCTGTCTCGTCTTCCAGTCTTGTTCCAGAAGCATAAGCATCATATCTTATCTAAAACTCTCCGGAATTGCGGGGATGGATGGTAGGGTCTCAACCAATATGGTAATTGGATACCGGTGGGACATAACTGTGGAGTGCTCGTTGGGCTTCATTCTAGAGCTAGTGAAACACTATGTTCTCGCGTATTTATAGGGGACGTGAAACTGAGTTTCCTGAAGTGGTAGCCGGGCTCTTACGGTCGGCTGGCCGAGACCCGGAGAGAACGCCAAAAACCGGATGAGGGGCGGGCTCCTCTTCTCCATGCAAATTGGCTCTATGCTTCAAAACGAGATCCTGAATCCATAAAGAAAGACCTAAAAGGAGATGCTCCCCTGAGGTTGGTATACGAAATACAAAGAAAGGCGGTTCTGTTTATTTAAGTCTTGACTTTACTATACTAGAAGTATAAGAATTAGGGGGCATTCCTTATTAATTAGATAGAATGAGGGAAGCCCACTTTGATCTTGTTAGAAAGTGCGCCCATTAGTACTACTCGAAGAGCCAGGCCAAACTAAGGGCTTCTTATATAATGAATAATGGAAAGAAAGCCCTTTCCCTATCCGACCGCACCTATAGCATAACTTCCAATATCCGTTTTGGGCAGAATATCTTCTTTATAGAGCGCTTAGGGAATTCTTTTCTGAATCTTTCTTTATTGGCTACGAGGGAGGTGCTTTAGCTCTAAGTATTGTTCGGGCAAGAAGATCCTTATTAGCTAGAGGATCCGTCGGTCGTGGAGAGAGGCGACGACCGCTCCTGACGCAAAAGAAAAGCACTCGTTTTATTGTGTATTGGGAGTTGTCTGAAACTCTCACTCTCACAGGAAGGTACTATATACAAGTGTAGTCGGGTAGGTTCTTACCAGCCGTAGTACAGCAGCAATTCCTTCTTAACTCACATAAATGGTGTGCATCTTGTTAGCAGCCTTCTAGTCTTATTAGCACTTCACTCCAATTCCGCATCTTTCTTATAAGCAGCATTCCTTACTTTTCTAAATGAGCAAAGCAAGTCTAAGCATTCCTTACTTTTCTAAATGAGCAAAGCAAGTCTAAGCATTCCTTACTTTTCTAAATGAGCAAAGCAAGTCTAAGCATTCCTTACTTTTCTAAATGAGCAAAGCAAGTCTAAGCATTCCTTACTTTTCTAAATGAGCAAAGCAAGTCTACTTAACAAACTCGAAGTTTCTGTCGGGACTTCTATTAGGATAGGACTCCGAGACGTAAGGTGTAACATGGCTTGTTTCTTCCTCGAAGGCGCTCCAAACAACTTGCTTTTCGAGTTTTCGCTCAGTCAAGGCCTCATTCCAGAATTGCTTCAAGCCCACCCTGACCATATTTATAAGTTGTCTTGACTCCTTCCTTAATGGAATAGGAAAAGCAGCCTGTCAGTCTAGCATGCATACTAAATGATTGACTAATCCTGAGAGTAATGCATCTTACACATTACATGAAGAAGACGGCTTTTTCACTACCTATGGCCTACATGAGCAAGCGACGTCTATATAGCTCGAGTAGCTCGAGGAAGCACAGGTGAAAGATGGAATTCAATCTTGGAATGGGCTTTTCGGCAATTTCCATTAGCAGTTTCAAGATTCTTTCTATAGTATATGCCGTCACACCTTTGAGCATACAAACAAAACGGAAGAGGCGCCTGCTGTGGCAGAGTAGATATTACGACGCAAAAGCACTAGTCTATGTTGATAACCTATCAGCAGGGGAAGGAGCATAGGTGGTAACATAAAGTGACTAGGTTTTAGGTCCAAAATGATATATATATGTGTTTCTTTAGGTACTAAAATGATATATGTATGTGTTTCATGAGCATTCCTTTCTCTTTCCTTAGAGGTCGTTTGTGTCACGATCGCAGAGCAGAGGATTGAGGACTCTCAAGAGCAGCCTCCGTCTTTACTTATTGTATGGTTCTCTATCTATCTGGTCTTTTCTCTATTATTTCTTTTCTGCGGTGTACACCTATCCGTTTAAAGAGTTCTTTTTTTGCGACAGTATTGTATGACTCTCAAGAGCAGCCTCCTGTCTGAATTGCTTTTAGGGTTGTTCATGGTTTATAACCTCTCTATTTGTACTTCTTTTCATTTATCTACGTTCGGCGCTCTCTTTTTTCTTTCATTCTAATTGATTTTAGTATAGTCCTTCTTTCAGTCTACCGCTATGTGGCTTGGCTTGGTTTGATCTAATAATCCCTTGTCGCGCTCAGTGCTGGTGAGATGTCTTGCGCAGGATCTCTCATAGCAACCTTTCCTCTAAGTCCACTAAGTGCAAGTAAGTGCAAATATAAGGAGCTATGGCACGGCACGGCACGAGTCTCTCTTTCTCGCATCTAGTTCCAATTTCCATGACATTCCGCCTATGGCACTCCATACAATATCAGCAAGCAGAGTGGACTTCAATCTTAATGTGTATTAGAAGCTTGATTCTTTCAGTTGTTCATTGATGCTTTACTTATCCCCATTAATAACTATTTACTTATCCCCACCATTAATAACTATTGACTTTTCCCCATTAATAACAAAGACATGGATGGCATTTCTAAGGCTAGAGATTGGTCCCACTTCTAGGTTGACTTCTATGAGCTTTTTTGTCCCTGCAATCAATCAAAGCGATTCCGCCCTAAGAAGCGGAACGCGCCATCACCTACTGCCCTTTCCTCTGCCGGGGACTTCTAGAAAAGAAAACGGGCGGCATGGTCGTATGTTCGACATGAGTTGCCCTGGTGTATATCCCGGAGTACTCCTATGGCCGATCTGTCACCCAGCAAACTACAGCATCTTGGAAAAACGTCTTTCTTAGCCGAATAGTTTAGGTAATGAAATACTAAGCATCAAAGAAATACAGCAAGGCGAAACGAAACTACTGCATCAAAGAAGAACATAAGCTATGAAAAGCCCCCTATATACCTAGAATTGTTAAGATGCTTGGCCCCGTCCCGTGTGGCTCCTTACGGCACGTTAGTGATTATCGCTTAGTGGCGTTGACATAATGAGAAAGCCGCGACTTATCGCATGGTTCTTGCCTCCCTCCTTGGAGCTCGTCTATTCCTTGCTTGGGTGATCCCTTGCTCTCACGTTCGAGTGTTTGCTCATCGTTTAGGCCGGTTAGTTCCATTTCTGCTCATTGCAGTTGCCTCCGGGGTTCTTCGCACCTGGGTAGTACCAGGACCCTTGTGCCCCAGCTAACTTATCCAAAGAGCTGCCTATGTATGACCCAAAACGAAAAGAAGCCTTGCGACGAGACGCGGACATTCCTCATGCTGCGGTTCCCTCCGGTCCGTTCCCGGGTTGGGTTAGGGGAAGATCCGAGCGCTTCGCGGATCCAAACGTGCTCACAAGGCGCATAATAAGAATCAGACCAATAGAGACTTCATAAGGGACCATTTGAGCTGCAGATCGTAATGCTCCTAGAAAGGCATATTTCGAATATAGAGGAAGTTCCCAACAATGCCACAAAGAAAAGAGAATGAGAAAACTATGAACCGTACGAGCACGTCCTCTCTCACCCCACCGCGCTTACGGCTCTATACCCCAACTAGCTCTGGCCCCGGGTCCTCCCGCATCTCTTCCTAGGTAAGTAGACCGTGGAAGCTGGGGTGTATCCGCTTGCGACAGATAGAAAGCTGTAAGCATATCCATGGTTGATACCTAAAGCCTATATAAAAGAAGCTCTGCCTAACAAATAAGTTGATACCTAAAGCCTATATAAAAGAAGCTCTGCCTAACAAATCCAAATAGTGGACGCGTCAGAGACATCTTTATCAGAAGAGGAGGCTTCGTCCTCCGGCTACTCATAAATGATTATAGGATCGGCCGGCTCATCCTCGGAATCCAACAAAGATGGAAGAGAAAGAGAAATAACATATTAGGTGAAATTACATAGCGAATCAGACAGAATAGGATGTAGAAGAAAGAAGAATCAAGAGAAAGAAGGTAATGGAATGGGCTAGGAAGAGAAAGAAGGTAATGGAATGGGCTAGGAAGAGAAAGAAGGTATTGGAATGGGCTAGGAAGCTACCGTTTAACGAAAAGCAATGCTACAAGCAAGGTAGCGACTCTCTGTCTAGCGTAGACCATACTCATTAGTACAATAGGCATTCGGGAAGCGCCTAGTCGTTTATTTCTGACGAAGCTTAACGAAGGCCGACTACTTACTACATAGAGACAACTACCAGTCATGAGCGATAGTGAAGCCTAGAGAGTAGGAAACAGTCGCTTGACGGACGCGATAGGCGGGCGAAGTGAGCGATACCAAGCCGAGCCACTAGTTTATTGGGTGCCTACATTACATATATGGAAGAAGTCATAGGTTAAACACATCGAACGAAACAAAACGGAAAGTGAACTATTGCAGGAGTCGGGAGCAAGTAAAGTAGCCAAAATACAGGACTTATTCATAACCTTAGGACAAGTGGGGGTTCCTGCTTAATCCGGAGTTTCTTCTTTCTTTGTTGGCGTATATAGAGGAGTTGGCTTACCAGAGATCAGTAGTTGGCTTACCTGAGATCAGTATCAGAGGCAAAAGAGATAGATCCAGTTACTCACTCGCATTCAAAGAAATAGTCTAAGATAGAATACTAAGAATAGGGGCCACGCGGATAAGCGACTACTCTCCGTTTCCGTTTCAAGATCCGTCGTATATAGATAGAATAGATTCCACTGGCACTTGCCTCTCTTGCTCTTTCAACTAACCTAACTCCCAAACACATAGCAAGTAATAAATCACTGGTCTACTTCCATTAATGACTTGGTAGAGGCGGAACCCCTGTTGCAATAGTACCCGATCCATAAGATAATAATGAATTTGATAGGGACCATAGTTACCGCAACTCAGCAATCTATACCAGAACTTTATGAACTGACCTCGATCTCATCCCTCTAACTATTCTTATTCCCTCTAACTATTCTTATTTCAACAAGCAGCTGGCTTCTATTAAGTGAATGAGGCTCCAAAAACATAGCAAGTCAGTCAGCTGGACTACTATCGATCAAGGCACCGGACTAAAGTATATGCTTGGCGAGTGGAATCCTAAATTGGTTGATAGGCAATTGAATTAATGGATATCCGGGGAACAAGCTAGGATCGGAGTAAGTAGTAACAGTATTAGAAGCAGTGGGTTCAGTCTAATAGAGTAGCCGCATTCGTAGAAGCACCAGTAATCGAATGGGATAGAGCAACGACAGACTCATCAAAGGGGTGTAAGTAGTAAAAGAATAAGAACCTGTTAAAGGCAGACTCAAACAATAAAGTAGGGACTAGGTTAAGTGGTATCAGACTCATAGGGTGGAAGAGCAGTCCTGGGAGCAGTAGTACTATCTTGAAAGCCAGCGAAGTAAGCCTAGATCTCAAGCTACAGAGATTCGAGATAAGTAAGGGCAGCCTTGTTATCAGCGATGCAATTCCTCCAGCGGGTCTCATTGGTCTCGTAGTTTAGCCCGATATCTTGTATGTGTCGATTTCATAGCTAGTATATAAAGGCAGTGAGGCAGGGTAGGCTCATAGGCTGCAAACCAAGAATCCAAGAAAGGGCCAAGCAACTCGGCTCGGGGTGTCTCTATTCAACAAGCAACAGAACCTAGACTAAACACTCACCCAAAGGTACTTAAAAGACCTATACAGCGGCCGGCACCCTCACAGAATAAAGCTAAGCAACTTCGACCACACCTAGCTTCTGTGCACTTCTATTCTCCTCTCAAATGCCTGCAAACAATTAGCCTATGGACCATATTCCCTGTCTGGCTCTGCATGACTCGAAACTCCAGCTCTAACAGCAAATCGAATTGGCAAGAGGAAGGAATAGAGAAAATATAAGTAATACCAACTCCAACAACTGACTCAAAGGCATAAACTTGCACTTCTATATAGCTCGCATGGTCATCTTAATGCATACGGACCCATATTCCCCAGAATTCTCTGGCAGAGAACTAACTCGCCTGGACTGCATCCGATTATAGGCTCTCTTACTGTAGCAATGGTACTAGACCCACAGTTCCCTGTCACAGCAATTCAATTGATTAAGCTTTACTTGGATTAGCACACTCCAACTCGCTAGAAATATGATATTACGTAAGATGGATGCTGGTTGGTTCGATGCCCAGTAATAGCGGGTACCTCGTTAATTCATAGGTAGGTGGTTGGTGCACTCTCAAATGCTTTTAGGGACCATCAATAGTTAAGTAGACACTGCTTTCGAGTTGGGCAATGCAGACTTGAGGCAGGGAGTAATAGAATGAGACCCCTTAGAGGCAGTAAAACAAGGCAAGTAAGGAGTCAGGTTCAGTAACAATAGTCCTAAAAGCAGTGGAGCAGGCCTATAATACAGTTTAGTCTGACTAGTAGCTGGGGTTGGTGAAGAAGTAATGTTTAGGGTTGATTGCCTCTATGCGCTATTGCCGGTAAGTCGGCGTATTTTGTATTATAAGTTAGATTCTGAGAAGCACTGGTTTGATTATGAGGGGATCCCCTAGGATTTTGTTCTTTATTGACTACTTGGTATTGAACGAATTCATTTGATCCTAACATCTTTATGGCCGCCTAAACTAGAATATCTGAACCTCTGCTGCAAGAGACTTATTCTTTAGCACTAACTGAGTTAAAAGAAAGGAGACTGCTCTTGTTCGAGTGCTTACTTTATACTTAGAGTCAGATACATCTTCCGCTTCAAAGCTAGTATAGGAAAGTGGAGTTCTTGTGTAAGCATAAGAATTGCCAGTTCGGAGACCATTGACAGTTGACAGTTAAGTCAGTGAAGAATACCGGTTGACTCTACTACAGAGGTGGGCAAGGGGACAATACAGATTGCCCTTACTTATGCTGGCTTGAAATTCCATGATTTCTTGCTTCTTTACTTCAACTCCCTTCCCCAAAGCCCGGAAAGGAGAGTCAGCTAACAGAACTCTAAAGCTTAGTAACATCATAGTTGTTTCTACTAGACCTCTCCTCTACTACTTGCTACCCGGGCAAGCTACAGCCCTATAGCATCGGGGGCCAAGGAACGACTAATGTTCCGCGGCAGGAGCTTTCCACCAGTGCTACCAAAAAACACGGTAAAACGCAATCGGATCATTCCAAATAGCTTCTCCAGGAGGGAAAACTTAGTCGCTATCAAAAAAGACGGGAAAACGTAAACTTTTCAGAAAAAGGGAACCCTTTAGGAGGGAAAATGCCAATGCAATGAAAAAAGCCGTGTTTTGGTGAAATGGAATGAGTTGAATACCGAGCCCTTCATTAGTTGTTTCATCCCTAGTTTCCCTTGTTTCATCTGTCGGTGATTGGCTTGTGGAAAGAAGTCGTAGTTGCAAGAGGAGAGGTGGTAAAGAAAGTGTACTGGGGTGGTTCGGGTAGTCTCAGTTACTTTCTTGTTAGGGTGGTAAACAGACTTGCTTGTTAGGGTCGGCAGTCCAGTAGTATACGCTTGCCGGTTACAAGTAGATTTCTGTTCTTGTTGCATCCCAGTAGTGGTAGTCCTGGGCAACTGGGCTCCTTTCTTCTTGGAAAACAGCTCCGGAGAGAAACCGGGCCAAGTCACTTCAGTTTACAAGTAGTAGTCCCGTTTCATCAGTAGTAGTTACTTCTAGTAGTTTCTTTCTAAAGAATAGAGTTTGAGAGTAGACTTAACACCTTAAGAATTGATAAACAAAGCAGAAAAGTCCTGTCTTCGTATATGTCTTCAACTCATATTTCTCATGTACCTTTTCAGTACAGACACAGTATAGAAAACCCTACTTAATTATATATTATCTTTATTAAGGATTCCAGATGAAACAGCCAATCTGAATGCAGTTATAGGAGCAGAGGTAGATTAGCCTCATTCAGGTATCAGAGTTAGCGGATAAGAATGAAGGTATAGTCGGGGGAGTTCAAAGAGCCGAGGTTAAGTAGAAAGGAAGTAAGCTGCTGTCGGGTCTGCTCCTGTTCTTGTTAGAGTGGAATACCGAGTGGAAGCCTAAGTGAAGTACCATACTATTTCTGCATTTGCTATGTTTTTTCCCGGGTTTTTAGATAGCAAATGGATAATATCTCCTCGGATCTAGCCTCAGATCTTGTATTGCAACACCTGTTAGTGCTTACTTGCCATCTGACCCGACCTCTCCACTTCCTCTGTGAACTCCGGCTAATCTCATAATATGGCTTCTCTTACCCAGGAGCAGAAGCGGCTTTATCATCTCTAATCTAACACCCAGCTACGGAAGCAACAAATACAGAATTCCACTCCTAAGTCACAGAATGCAACTGCAACTGGGGAGGGGAGGCTTCATCCTTTGACTTTTACTACGCCGTTCCATTCTGATTCCACTTCACGGGGCTCCTGTTGGATTCTTTACTTCAGTACTTATTGCTCCCGCTCCTGCCGCTAGTGTTCGGCTACTAGACCTTAATTCTTCTCTGGCTCTGTCAACTAAGTAAGAGCAAGAGGATGGTTATTGTAGCCATAGGTATAGTAGCAACAGAGGAGCAAGAAGTAGATGAGCAAGAGTCAAAAGAGCATATAAGTTGAAGTCTAGGTTAAGGCGACGAGTCAGCTACGATAAGGTAGAGAAATAGGTATGATTACTCAAATTTAGACTTTTGCAATAAAGATGTTGTTCAAGCAGGATATGTTGCTGTATCAAGATCAATTACTGGCTTTGAAGCATAAGCAATGAAGCCTTAGTGAGTTTAGCTCCCGAAAGCCATAGAATAAGGACTCGGTAGCTCCCGAAAGCCATAGAATATGGACTCGGCCTAACACTACTTAGCCTTCTAGCTTCTACCCCCGAATTCTGTTTCTTCTAGCTTAGAGTTCAATTCTGACTTCATAGTTAAGAGCACTAGGTAGGCGAGAGGTAGCTTGTCGTTGATTCCCGGTTCTGCGCTAAGGGAGTTGTAAGCTAAAGAATGAGTTTTGGACCCTTCCACTAGTATATATAATAGTAGTCTAGTGGCCCTCATAGTCAGTTTCCTTTTTCATCAGTAGTGGTTAGTAGAATCAGCATTAGTAGCCTGAGTGGAGTGGTAGGTTCCGGAAAGAAGGAAAGTCGAGTTCTCATCGTTTAAGCCATATCAGGAGAACCACTAGCAGCTTACGCAAGGTCGGTGACAGCGCCAAAGATGTGAGGCGTCAATTCATTTCTACAAGCTATTCTATTTTCCTTAGTGAGGCTAAGGAAAATAATGCTACTGTAGCTCCTAGTCGGACAGTTCCGGTTGCTAACTTATATTATGTATTATGGTTGTTGACTCGAATGAAGCCTGGCAGCAATCGATTCGAAATCTCAAAGTGTAGCGCTCTAGTGTTGTTCGGCTGTTGTAGGGTCTTCAAGTGTAGTTTAGTTAGGAACTTCAAGTCCTGTTTTCGTCTTAGTCGGCTTCCGATCCTTCTTTGAAAACCGCTTCATATACTTCTGATGATCCAGCAGTAATATGTTTTGTTAGAGAAAGGCTTAGAGTTATATGTTTTGCTTAGAGTTAAGAGGGGAGAGTAATATGTCAGCAGCTTAGAGTTAAGAGGGAAAGGCTTCAAGTCATATGTTTTGCTTAGAGTTAAGAGGGAAAGGCGGAGGTTCCTAATTCTCGTTTTGGCTACGTAAGATGTCAGCAGTGAAGTGTTGTTATTAAATATTCTATTAAGTTCAATAGTGGTAAGTTCAATTCCATTCTCAAGGTTAACAGTCAAACCAGACATAGAACAAACAAGGTAATCCGTAGCAGGGGAGCAGGAAAGTCTCTCGGGCTAAAGTAAGCTACCGGGCTAAAGTATGCAGTTAGAGCAGAGCCAGAGCTATATAGGCTTCAACAACTGATTTAAAGTCGACAACAACAATAACTTTCACTGGTGATTGGTTAATTCAATTCTAATTCCAGACTTAATGATTCAACTCCCCTTGAAGACCAGAAACTGACTATAGAGGCCTCGGCTTGAAGTTACAATTCTTAGAAACCACTGCTTAATCTATTGGAGATCCATAAACGGAAACTCATTAAGGAGCAGCTAGATGAACTTCCCTATTTGATTTCCTCCAAGAATTAATACATCTTTGCCAGTTTTCCCTGACCTCTTGCCAACCCTGTACTGGAAAGATGGAATTGAATGCGAAACTAAGGGATCTGATCTAGCCCTAAGAATGGAACTATCAACTTTCACTCTATATCTAAGGAATGCGCCTGCACCTACATCTGATCTCAACCTAGAAACTTAACTGCATCCGCCCCTATTCGTAGCTGTCAACTATTCCACTGCTTTACCTGCCCTTTACTATTCATTTGAAGAGTCGAAGACCACTCCCTTGTATTTAAAGTAAGGATACCGGGGCACCCAGAGACAAAGTAAGCTAACACATTACCTCAAAGCCCGGGAAAGGCTAAATCAAGGAAAGGCCTTGAAGCGAGGACCAAGCAATTACTAAACAAGCTAACCTTAGCAAAGAGAGAAATCGCACCAATCACCCGAAATATGAGTTCCAAATTTGGGAATGATATTACAAGGGTCTAGTCGGGTGCCAAAACTCAAGATGTTGGGCCCTTATAGATAAGTTGAAGACAAGAAAAGAAGTGACTTGAGAGTCGAGGTGGGCGAGGGGAAGACAGACTGGACAAGACTTAACACCGTAAGAATAGCTAAATTTACAGAAAAGTCGACATCTTTCCCGTCTACTAACACACTACACAAACAGTAGGGAAAATCCATATCCAAATATCTGTTATTATTAAAGAAACCGGATGATACTAGGGATGGATGGCGCCTAGACTATTGCTTGGCCTCCGCTGCTAGTAGTAAGCATCTAGGACTCAGAATCAAACAAGTAAGTAGAAGCCTTAAAGCCGGGTGAGTTAGGTCATAGAGATCAGAGGCAGAGAAGAATCAAGGGAAGCAGTGTTCTTAATTAAGAATCAAGGGAAGCAGTTCATAGCCCGGAAGCTAACCGCCGCAAAGGAGTTTGTGTCTGGAGAAGAATAGGGCTAGATCAGAGGTATAGCAGAAAAGTCATAATTTCCATAGTTGCCATAGCCCGGGTAGTCCTGTTCGAGTGTGAGTTTCATCATTGATCGACTACTTTTCATAATATAGCAGCTGGCAAACAGGCTTACTCGTAAGAAAGGTAGAGAATAGAGCCAGTGAGGCAGAGAATGAGACCGGGTGATCAAAGAATAGAACTGGTGCCGGGCAGACTTAAGCTGGTTAACCTAAGAATGCAACCCATACCACTGAGACTTTAACCAATGAATCAAAGAACCAAATCAGTACCACTCAGAATCCAACTCACTCCAATCAGACTGAAACCAATGCTAGGCAGAATGAAGCTAAGGAGGGATAGACTCAAACAAGAGAGAGCAAGCCTTCAACTCACACCGACCAGACTGATACTGATGCTCCTCAGAACCAAACCAGTGCTATCAGTAGCTAAGGTCTAGAACCACTGCTATCCGAGTTCAACACCACCTGATAGATTGAACTAAGAAGTCCAGCTTTCAATGCTGTTTCTAAGGCTTTCGCTACTGCTTCCGCGTTACTAGGCATTCTTAACGTTACTAGGCATTCTTTTCTTATACACTAATGCTGTTCTTTAAGACGTTTCGCCCTTTTCTAAACAAGCTGTGAGAAAGGTTTGGATTACTTAGATACTATCAAAGAATTGAGGAACTCAAAAGGAAGGTACCGATAATGAGTTAACCTTAGATTCTTTATGACCTATTCATTGCCCCAAGTACTACCAAAGGGTTTTTTCAAGCCTAAAAGCGACCCTCTCTCCTCTTCCCTCGTTAGCAGCCAAACTCAAAGCCTACTCTTGCGGGACAATAGAATGAAAAGGGGACAGACAATATCTTAACATTGGATTAGCTCAAACATTGGATTACAGGTCGGGTGCTTGTGTGAAGCAATTAAAGGTAAGGGTAAGTCCGTTCCATTTCATTCTTCAGTGTCAGTGAGCAGCCTTGCGTGTGGTGGAGTTTTTCAATATTCATGTTTTCCTCTGCGCTAACGGGATAAGGGTGTTGATTATAGAAAGGGGTAATTCGATTTAGATTAGTTTAGAGTAGAAGCAGTTCTAGGTAAAGTAGAAAGTCGAGTTGGGGCAAGACGATCTTATACTTGTGCTTCAGCTCTAGTTATTGTTTGTTGTTCGTGCTTCTGCGCTCTCAAGATCTGTATGATGTTTCGAAAGGGAAGTTCGGTCGGAGTATAAGTGGAAGTGGTGTAGTAGTATGGAAGTAATAGGAAGTGTAGTTACCAACCAAAGCATAGGTCTTACCGAACCGACCACTACTCCACTCGGTGAAGGCAAGAGGGCTTCTTTTTCATCGGTTAAGGCAGGATAAACTAAGAAAATGGAATTCCCTATTTCTACACTAAGAAACAATCCTTCTAGTGCATTTGTAGCCCGAAAACAGGCACTTCACAAGACTCCAAGTTGACTACCTTTCTTATGGCTCAACTCAAACAAGCAACAGAACTATCAAGGGAACTGCGCATCCGTACTGAAACCTATCTTGCCTCAGTAACTGCTGTTCTAGTGCATTGACGCCCGCCTGGTATCTTCATCTAATCCTTGCTTAAACGAACTCTCCTTTCAGACGAAAACTTGATAACTCGGGCACATTGAGTGAGCACTTGGACCACAACTCTGGAAAGCCAAGCATGCAAAGCAAAGGGATAGTCCGGAAAGTCAAAGGGAGGTGAGAATCGTGAAGATCAGATCCGCATTAATTCAAGCCGTGTTGGGGTCAGGGGTAATTGGTTCCGCAATTCAAGTTTAGGTCGGGTGCTTGCTTGTTAAGTCTACAAAAGAGGTAATTGGCTCTCCGTTTTACGAGTTCTCATGCTTAGGAGCGGTTAAGGGAATAACATAGTAGTAGAGAATGTGCTTCTTATTCTTCAGCACTAAGTCCTTCAGCATAAGATGGATCATCAGAAGTAAGCTTATTACGTGAGACCCGGGTATAGAATCTGGTAATCAACATGGCCGGGTGTTGAAGCTAATGTGGTTTGTTTGAGTAAAGTATCTTGGTGAAGTAGAAAGTGAGCGAGAAAGAAAGATTCCCCAAAATATGATATTCCTGTTTGCGCATCAGTTCAATTAACTGTTTGACTCACCCTTGCGCTAACACTTATTTGAGTTCGGGAAAGAATAAAGCCGTTAGCGAGTTACTTGCTTGCTTAATTCATGTAAGGTAAGGCGGGGAAAGGAAATATGATAACGTATTATTGCAAGAGCACCAAGAAAGAAAACAATAAGATAAGTATTGGGCTCGAAATCAATGTATTATTGTATATAGATGATTATTGTATATAGATAGAGATATATTAGATAGGAAAAAATGCCGTACCGTAGAACAGCCGTAACGTGGGCAAGAGAGAGAGGTCCGCAAACAAGTGGTTAAGGTTCCGTTCCAGGAAAGTATTAGAGAGGCCAAAGGGAAGCAGTTGCGCTTACTGAGAAAGTTGACAATGTTGTTTGTCTTGTTGGTTCTGTTTCAGTGTACGATAGAAGCTCTTTTCAGTGCTTGACTTTCATCTTATATAGAAGCCGAGAATCAATGAATAGTGGAATTGTTGAATATCATCTAGATAGTTCACTTATGTATAGAAGTAGTTGAAAACCAACCTTACAGCACTTATGGAATCGAGTCAAATGCTTATTCTTTCTCTTGCTTATTGAAGAGAGCGTGACTCATATAGAAAATCAATAGGGAGTAACGTGACTGATTGTTCGGGAAGGAAAGCCGAATTCCAGTTTGAATGCACACTACAAGGTTAAGTGAAAAGAAAAGTGAAGGTATAAAGCTCAGCAGGAAGGAAAGATGAATGTAGAGTTTCAGTAGAAAGAGTAGGGCGTAAACAGGACTTGTACATAACAATTCCTTTCCCCTTAGAGCCAGGAAAGGCGTAGCTGTAACTTATACTTTACCCAAGTAGTGGAAGGGACAAATACCAATAAAGTGATGTTGAGATCAGTATTAGAGTCAGGGGTGCCCGAGTTCAAGATTAGAGTCAGAGGGGCCCCCCCGAGTTCAAGATTAGAGTCAGAGGGGCCCCCCCGAGTTCAAGATTAGAGTCAGGGGTGCCCGAGTTCAAGATTAGAGTAAGAGGTGCCCGAGTTCAAGTGAGCAGCGAAAGAGTTGAACTTAGTTACATATAGATGAGACTGAAGTAGTTACACACATAGTTTGATTCTAATGGAGAAGCCGGGATATTCCCAATTATCCGATACTGAGATACAAAAGACACTCACTCACTCACTCACTCCTAGTTTGCTTTTGAATTGAACCGCTCGTCACCAACACCAGTAACCAACACCACACCTTGAAACAGCGGATTCTTTTGTATACTTGCATTCTTCTGCGATGATCCAGATCTCGTCGACACTGATCTTTAGTAACTTAAGAGCGCATGGTTAGTGACCTTCTTTCTTATATCTTATAGAAGACCTGGCAAACACCTTAGCCTAAGCATTAGCACTAAGTCTTGCCCGAACTGGTGTGGTGGACTTGTTGCTCATCCCTTGTCAACAAATACATAATGGAATCTAGCTCTAGCTGAAGCAAACTCCCTATCGCCCGAAGAAAGGACTCGGCCTAACACTCCTTATCCTGAGTTGCGTCTGTAGTAGTTGCAAGGACTTGCGATGGTATAGAATTCAATCAATATTAAAGTCAAGCACCAACCTCTATAGGGGAAAGCCAACCAATAACTTCTCCCTATGACTTAGAGAACCAATAACTTCTTTCGTAGCAAAGAGATCAAACTAGGGATTCCACTGTTTTCAGGAGCTAAACTAAGTATATAGTCAAAGTATAGATAACATAAGGTCCTCCAAATAACATATAATATCTGAATGAATAGAATCTCTTGCCTCGCCTCTGGATCACAAACACATACGAGTCCTGGGGTCGGCTACTATTACTCCTATACCTATAAAACGGATACTAGCAATCCGATTCTCTTGTTGTAGTTGCTTGGTTGTTTACGAGAGGAGCTGCTTTTACTTGTGCGCCAGCGAGTGAGTTCGTATAAACTCATATAACTATGCCTTGCTTTTGACTTTCATCATATCATATAGATAAGAGCACAACGTATAGATTGATTTTAGTTACAGTAGAATAATACACTCCCTTCGCTTTCAAGGGCGAGCGGAACTCCATTCTTGGGACCACACCTTGCCTTGCTTCAAGCCAGTACTTTATTCTTTCCCTGATTCCTGCTTGAACACCAGCTTCATCTGATTCTCGGATTCTGCCTCATCTGTTGCTTTAAGAATTGAATACACATAGCAAATAGGTGATTAATTGAAACTACTCACTACAGCCTTTGTGCGGGGTTCAAAAACCAGACTTTCACCTTCTATGGTTGCCAACACTGAAACGGCTTATTCTCTTGTAACTGAAACAGCTTTCTCCACTTAAGTGTACCTCGCTTCAGAAGCACAAAGAGACTCTCCTCTCTCGTGGACTCAGGTTATCAAAACCATGAAAACAGGAGATATAGGTCAATTAAGACTTATGAGTGTAGAGCACATAGTTAGCTGCTCCCTTCTTCTATCATACTTTGCTAAAGCCTATTCTTCTGGGGAGTTTTCTTTTGAGTTGTTAGATTTGCTAGAAGTAGCACTAGGTTTGCTTTAGTTACTTCTTCTATTACACCCCTATCCTTCCCCTTTCTGACCTGACCTCTAATAAGTGCCCGACCTCTATACCACTACTAATCAGAATGAAACTAAAGCAGAGGGAGTGGAGGCAGTATCAAGTCAGTCTTCTTCAAAAGAAAGGGACGAAGCTGGGCCAAGCTCCTACTGGCATCAAGATCAACCAACTACTGGCAAAGAAATCCACTAGCTACATAAAACGAAACTTTCTCCTTTACCTCGACCAGGAACAGGCAATTCTCCAGTGGTCACTACCCTAACAAGCAAGTCAGTAAACAAAAGCACTGAAGTCTACCCGACCCTAGCAACTTTACTAGAGCTACAGCACCAAACACTCCTCACCTCGAACAAGAACAGGAGAAGGTATCAATCAAACCAAACGACTTATATATCTCTGACTTTCCGTATTGAGAGAAAGAGCACCCGGCTTGGCACTGCTTCCCTGCCCGAGTATTGGAATGAAGAGTTTCATCCGTTCACCTATATAAGAAGAGATAGAACAAGATAGCTTTTTCCCTACTATGTGTCTACTGAGCAGGTACATGAGAAATCTCTCTTTGTTTTCGGCTTTGTTTATCAATTACTAAGTTGGTAAGTCTACTCTCCAACTCTCTTATTTAGTTCACTACCGGTGAGTCAACTAACCTCGACTCTGTCTTCAAATAGAGATTCGACAGGACTACTACCCTTACTTTAGACAACAACCGAAACAAGAACCAGAACTTTACTACTACGCCGCAGGACCACTACCCTTACCCAAGTCCTGGAATTGCTTCCCTTTCTGAATCGACAACTCATGAAACTAGAGCGACTCTCCCTGAACCCGACCTCTCTTATTAATTACTATCTTTGAACTCACACCCTAAACTTCTTATAGAGGCCTCCCAGAGACCATTGTATTTGGCCGACACCTCGCTGCAAAGGCATTCCATCTACACCTTCATTGCTAAACACAAGCACCGAACCAGTCTCTTTGAAACCAACCCGTAGTACTGTAATAAGACAAGCGTATACTAGACTTACTGCCGGATGTAGCTAATTCTTTCCTCGAACTGCCGGATTCTCATTTCTATCTATTTGTGCCGAGTATCTAAGTAAGTAATATGACCTACCCCTGCTTCTATACGATCTCGAAAGTATCAAGTCATAATGGAATTCAAAAGGTTATTGGGCTCCCGTTAGCGCAACAGCAACAGTCACTCTTTTAGCCGACCCCCAAAACAGGACTCCATAATAACCATAATAACCAGGAATCATTCTTTCTAACGGGGATGGGATTCCATACTTCATTTACAGTGGATCCGAAGTCAACAAATACTTAATCTCATACTTACCTATCGAGCACAGACAAATAAAGGATTGAATCTTGAACTGTCAACAACTCTCGTTAGTGCAAGGTCAAGGTAGCTCACTGAACTTGAACTGTAAACTTCCAACTCGCTCACACAAACACTTTTGGAACTCTACTTTCTGACCCGACAGCAGAATCACCCGATACTGAAGCATAAGATGGAATTTCTTCTTTCCCAGAACTCGACTTTGAAGGCCATTCTCGTCAACACTTGAAGAATCACTTGCCACTTCCTTTTGCACTGCTGCAGAGAAAATGGGATACCCTGAACATAAATACACTCAGATCCGGCTTATGATCCTAATCGGGCTTATGATCTTTATCTCGTTGACAACTGAACTGGGGCTAAGGTAAGTGCAACCAAAAAGCTACCCATCTCTCTGGTTACCAACAACAAGCTAAGCCACCTATCTCTGTGGTTACCCTATCTATGCAATACCTATAATTTGGAGACCCATGAGGAAGTCCCTGTGTCGGGAACTCAAAACAGATACTTTAAATAAGAAAAAGGGAATTTCGCTGGTAACAACAAGAATCTAACCGGGGCAACCAATACTGAAACAAGAAAAAGGGAAGAACTCCGCGCTAGCACTTCGAGCTAGTATAGAGAGTAGGGGAGCAGTAGGGCGAGTGTGACGCTACCAATGTGAAGCTGCCCTATATATGATTATTTTCTTTTCTTCTTCTTTCTTGAGTGCACAACTTATTTCATTGATGAACCTGACTGCTGACTCAACAAACAAGGGCGGGGCTCGCGCAAGAGCTCAACTAACACGCTTAAGGGCTCGATAACGCATCAGCTGAAGAATCCATTGAGTCACCCATACTTGAATGAAACCAAGAAATACAGAATACTGCTGGAAACTAGATTACTAATGCAAGAGCTGGAAAGTGGATATAAGAATGAGACTAATAAGTCAAAGAATTCGACTGGTCTTTAGCGGGGTTCCAATGATGTCTATTTTCTTCCTAGTTAGCTACTAGAACGAGCAGACAGAGGCAGCAAACAAGCCGGAAGCAACGAGCAGACAGATGCACCCTCAAAGGAATAGGGATGCAGGCAGATCAACAACTCAGGGAAACTGATAGATACCGATTAGAACAGAGGTGGCAGAACAGCCATAACGACACCAAAGAATAGAAAGAGAAGAGACCAAAGGGGTGAAACCGAATAAGAAAAAGAAGGCGGAATAACTCTGCGGATAGCTGCAGCAACAAAGTATATTGTCATATATGGAAGTTCGAGGAAGTACAGTGTGTGATAGTTTGTAGAATACCAGCTCAGAAGGTAGGATTATGGCTACTCATGAACAATCAGTATGAGAAGCCAAAGAAGTCTAATTTCCGGAAGTTCGTGCTATTAACACTATCGAGAGCGGATGCAAGCGAGAGGAGGGCAGCCATCAGCAAAGAAGAAGTAGCTGAAAGGATACTAAAGGTCCTAGCGTGTACTAGCATCATTATAGCGAAGGAGGGGCACACGGGGAAAGGTAATAACTTCTATATGGGCATCTAGTTGGATAAAGGGGTGCATAGATTAAGTGCGCCTAGGCTCTTAAGAAGGATGTTCCCAGAGTTCGATGGAGCCCAACTCCATTTCTCCTTCCACAGGTCGTGGACATCGGTGTGTAAATATGTTCTGAAAGATTACAAGGAACCTTTTATCTGGGGGCAGCAATCATAGAAGGGGATCCAGGAGAACCTCAAAGCCAGAGAGATGCATAAGAAGTAGCCGGACAGAAAGCAATGGATCGTGCAAAGGCGGAGGGAGTTTTAGAGGTGGGAACAAGTTTCTCAGGATCCGGAGATTGTTCAAATATTATTCTCATCCTATAATTCCGTAAAAGCAGTTTTTTAGGATATGAGAGCTCTGAAGGAAAGCGAAAGCAGCTTGCACGATAGATTTGTCAGCTACTTGGAAGAGAAGGGGTGGCCCGAAGAGTATAGCATACTTCAGTGAAAGGAAAAATACTTGTTATTAGACTGGGTGGCTCCTAACCTAATCTTTTGGAGACCTACCTCTGAAGACGAAGCAGCTACTACTGTATGGCGAGCCGAGCACGCAAAAAACATTATTATTGGAAATGATGAATGAAGTGCTGAGTAATGGGATAGGGCAAAAAGCATACCGATTGCCTATAATGACGAGAGTGCCACCATCAAGCTCCTTGTAAAAGGAGAAGCGGACCCCGAGAAACATTAAGAAACTATAAAAGAGCGGGAATGGGCGAGGTAGAGGGGCAAATGAAGCTGGGCGACAGAGCTCTACTGACCACTGGGAAAAAACAAGTAATGAAAATAGTACTGGCTAGTAAAACAGAGAGGCATAGGTACCTTACTTATGAGCACTTACACTTCAATGCCCAAGCGCATGCTGAGCTAATGTGTACAATAAGAAAGGAGGTGGAGGCAAACTCTAAAGGTTTTGAGGAGGTGCTATCGCTCTTATCATTTTCCTATATACCCTTAGAAAGACCGAGGGGTGTGAAAGGCGAGCTGTGTGCGCAGGCAGAAATACAATGGAAGCAGCGAAATACCTATGAGAAGCAGTGGAGACCATTCACCATAGGTGTTATGGTGAAGGATGGGCGATGCCGTGCGCAGGAGTGGCAACAGGGAGTGGAGGAAGACATAAACGAGGTTCAAGAGGGAGAGCAGCCCTATGAAGCTTACTATGCAGCATGGCCACTACAAGTTTCTATAGAGGGTTTGAACATGTCGAATGCCATTGTCTTAACATACACACATGAGGACTCGTGGAAGCCGGAAGAGTGGATCCCGAAGAATGATATGGAGACCGAACAAAGCCTAGGAGAAGAGGTAGAGATGGAGGTCACCTTTCAAATCAACGGAGGGACAGTGAGAGCTTCCATAGTGGAAATAAACCCAGCTCGGAGGAGTTTAGTCCTAAAGGAAGGCTGGGATAAGATAAGTAGGAAGAATTAGGCTAAGATGACGGAAAAAACGACTTTCTTTATATTACGGATAACGCGCCGGAGCATCTGTAGGTGGATAGGATTGAATCTTCGATAACTGAATTAGGATCTGATACCGCACCTAGAACTTCATTCTGACTTGCTTGTCGTCTTGTCTGCTTGGCCGGGACTTTCAACAAACTCTGACTTACGGAGTTCACCTTTTCTTTCTCACTTATTGAGCTTATTCATTGAGTGCAAGAGTCGGATATGGGTGATTCATCTTATGTTCATTCTTTGTTTACCGAAGACTGTCAATGAAGATGGGTAGCCTCAGACTGACAAGAAGAATAATATAGGTAGCTTCAAACTAAACCTACAGCTCCCCTACTCTAATTGCCGCCAATTACTTTTGTTGTTCTTGTTCCTGCGGGAAGATCTTGAAACTGCTTCTTGGGGAGCTCACACTGCTTCGGACCTAGGCCAAGTCGTTAAGGTTGTCAGAGAGACATTTGAAACCCTAATTTGGAGTAACCATCATGTCTCAAGCCCCTGTCAGTGTGGCTAACCTCTCCATAACAATAACACAGCGAAACTCCTATTTGAACCACAGGATACCTTTGATCCATTTGGCCCCCAACCAACAACCTCTCTGTCTTCGTAGCATCAATCTCAGCTCTCGCAGAATCCGTGTCTTCCAGTAGATTTCAGTGGTCTTAGAGTTTGTAAGTAGCACGAGTGTAAGCGTTCTTTCAATCCTAATCTTTTGGTTCCAGAGGCAGGTTTCAAAAGTGCTCCATCCCGGAGCGAGAAAGGGGATTGGCTCACCGGGGCGTCAACAAAGCCTTTCTTTGGGCGAACAGAAAGAAACTAGTCGTAAACACTTGTCTCTCGAATGCCTACAGCGGGACAGAGCAACTCGAAGTTCAGTAAAGTGTTCTAATTACACCAGTTTGATTATGAAAGTCAAAAACAAAGATGAAGGAGTTCCCATTTCGGGGCGATAACTATGATAAGATTGGATTTGGCTATTGGGGCGGAGGACCTGATGTCGCCTTATCTCATGTACTTGCTCAATAGAGCGGGCGGCTACTTTTTGATCTTCCACGAGTCCTAAAAAGGGGAGAAGAGTCAACTGCCGCAGAATGTACCACGCCCATCCTCATTTCTGCTTTGTTAGTATGGGTTCGATCTAACATATCGGTATCAAGTTTCTTTGCTTACTTACGACACCAGATTCCATGGCATCCCTTACAATCCTTAAAAGATGGGATTCCTTCCCTCTTTCTATTCTAGCCCTTGAAGTCCACCAGCAACGGAGTCGCGAAAAGAGCTTCATTCCCAGACTTATTCCTTGATTTTGGAGGCTTTCTAGCCAAGTCCACTAGAAAAGGATTCGTGAACAAGAGCAGCGGAAATTGAGGAGCTTTTCTCAAATTTCCCGTTCGATCCCCGTCTTGATTCTGTTTATGGAAAGAGTGGGGTCGGGGACTCGATGGCTATTGCGCTTCTTCCTCCCACTTGGTATACCATACCTTTTGCTATTCTTAACTTCATAAGGATTGAAAGTCAAGAGTTCCATCCAGGGCATGGCGGAAAGTCACACCGCTCACTAATCCAATGCTACCCACGTTAATGCTTTCAAAGCTATGAGTCGTTTACAGGAAAAGTACCGACCGACTTATTACCTTTCTCTACGCTCGTGTCTCTTCTGAAGCAAAGGATTCGCGGCAAGGATGTGGCCCTTGCTCCTCTTTGCTAGAAGGAGTATTCTGCGAGAAGAAAAAGGAAGTGAGAGCACCAGTCGAAGAGCGGATAGGTTGTTTAAGTAAAGAAGAGGAGGCTCTTTGTCCAGCTATTCTATTAGCCTTATCACAAGCTGCTAAAAGAACTGCCATAGTTTTTGTATGAGTAAGGTAGCAAAATGGTCAAAGGAATATGCCAAGAATTTGATGCTAGTCTCTAAGCGAGCATCCGAAGAATGCCTAGAGGGAGCGTCCTATCCTTGAATTCGAATCATTGATACTCTTCCTTGACGGAAACGGAGTTGCTTTGGCTACTCCGTTTCCGTCGAAGAACAAGATCGGGAAGATCCAACTCCCGATCTTGTTCTTGTTCCTTATGAAAGACAATTTGTTCGTCGTCGAGCGGCAGTGAGTTATCAAATGTTTCAATTTCCACTCTTTTCAAGACCCTATAAGTTAGCGCACTTAGTCTGGTTGGGACAGTTGAGTCTTCAGGAAAAGATTGAAGCTCTAAAAGTGTTACTATTCTTATCTAGTAGGGCTGGAAAGAGCAGATATAGTAGTGCTGGAAAGAGAATAAGTCTTAGTTGACTCGGAACAAGCAAATCCACAAGTGTACAAAAGAATTGAGGAACACTAAAAAGGTACCGAGAATGTTAGAATGTAGGCATAACAAAAAGATTCAAGGTACTCTTATATTAGCGAAAAAGGAACTCTTGTACTGATATCAGTAGTATTTGGCGTACATATCTGTTGCTTCCTAACCTGAACGAACCCCCAACTAGTAACTAATCATTTCTAGCGTTAGTTATGAGGGGCTTCTGATGCTTCTCCTGCTTCAATCAACCAAATGAGGATTTCTGGGCCCGAAAACAATCCTCCTTTCGAATGGAATGTGAGTGCTACCTGTGATATATGTGTGTGTAACAAGACCGATCTTTACGTCCTAAAATTGATACTTTCTACTAATATGGAAAATGGAGTCTAAAAGAATTGCACTTACAAAAACTAACAAGTGCAGGAACTAAAATCACTTATGAAATTAACTACTTGAAAGAAAGCCTATTTATCTTCTTTAGAATTACCAGTTCGACTTTCATCTTATACATATACAGACGAGAGACAAAGTAAGTGAGCAGCCAGTCCCAGCTAGGCTATTATTACTTATCTCGGAGAGCCGGAGAGCAAGGCAATGTCAGATATAATAAGATATCTAATGAGTTTAGTAGGGGGCAAGCCGACAAACAACCACTAGAGTGCCAATTTCGCCTTCCTCAATTCCATTCTTCTTTCTTTTCTACAGTACCAAACAAAACTTCCCTTGAACTACTGGAGCAATAAACTGCTTTAATATAAGTAAGGCTCGGAGCCAGAGCCTAATTCTAATACCTGTCCTTGTTACCAATCCGATAGCGGTAGTGTTGATGATCTCGGAGACTAATAGCTAGGGCACCGACACTCTCACCTACCGAGTAGCCAACAAAGGATTAAACTCGAAGCGGTCAAGCCTCATTCTAGATTGAAGTGAAGTAACATTAATGGAAGGAATCAGGATGGAATTGAAACCCACACCCGAGTAACAGAAGTCAACCTGCCAGCCCTCCCCATAGTCAAATACAGAATGAAACATTCGGGTACTCTCCCTATTGGTTGAACTAGAGGCAAGGGGTCAATTGGTATTTACTTAAAGTCTAGGCCAGGCCCGAACTCAGTGGCGTCAGGGAAGGGAAATTAATGAGTTGCACTCGAAAGAATCAATGAAGTATTTGCTGACTCGGCGATCGAAAGATCAGTATTTGCAAGAGGGCGAGCGAGGTATCTTCACTTGTCTCTAACTTAACTACTTGAGAGCACTAGCACTAGGATAGGTTGGTTAGCTCTCTATTAGGCAGAGCTCATTCTCTATTTGCTATGTTTTTTCCCAGGATGCTTTGCCGGGTATTGAGATAGAAGCTGGTAACCACCTTACCCCAGTATTGGAATAAAACAAGTAAGTCAGCCACCTCAGGTTTACCTGCCGCTCTACCTGTCTTTCAAATCAAATCTTCTAATAAGAACAGATATAATATAGTAGGGGCCAGAGCCAAACTATTCTCTCTTTTTCTTATTGCTTACCACAAGCACCTAAACTTGTCTCTGCAGAGGCAAACTAAGGGCCCTTACTATCATTTCTGCCACATCTTACCTAGGCTAGGCTAAGGACCCAACGAACCCAGTAACAAATTGAGTTTATAGCAGCTCAGCAACAGTTCGAAATGAAAGTCTTGTTCCATAAGCCGAATACACTCGGCCAGTTCTTTACCTTGATTAGGGGCTTGTTCCCGAAATAAGGATAGGTCATGAGCTAGAGCTAGTTAAGTAAGGAGAGGCACGTGTAATAAAGAGTTAGACTTCAATCTATGTTAGTTGACGAGCCAGAGTATAGTTCGGTGCTCTAGTTTCATCCCGAGCTTCAGAAGTGGAAGTGAAAGACTGACTTTAGTTGTTTCATCCCCAGTTTCATCTGTATTAGTTAGTTTCATCCCCAGCCAGTATAGTAGTCCAGAAACTAAGACTTTTATGGCTCTGTACTTAAGTAGATTAGCCTCATGAAGTTAATAGGAGCCGATCCTTCTCCTGTTCCTGGTCGAGTGAGAGTTTAAGACCTAGGTTCAATAAGAGTTCCAGTTTTTAAGTCAGGTAAGGTGTGGTCCAGGAAAGGTTGAGTTCTGGTTTTGTCTCCGAGAGCAGATGCAATTGAAAGTCGAGTGCAAAAGGAAGTTGTTGGTTGGCTTTCCAAAGGAGTGGGGGTTGCATACTTGGCTTTACTCCCGAATCAGATGGTATCTTGTGCTCTTTAGCGCGGGATATGAGACCATAGGCATAACAATTCCATTCCTCCTTTTGAGTGGCTTGGATCTTCTCTTTATATAGGTGAACGGATGAAACCCTTAACATCAAGTAAAGACTTATTGTATACCTTGCCCGCCTCTACTGGTAAAACAAATAGGTGATTCTGAAGCGGGAAGGGGAGTCGGAATGCAACTAGTCTTAATTGAACTCAGTAGTCAAAGCGCATCTAGTACTAAGCATCTAGTACATAAGAATAAGATCTAGTATAGTAGTAGTTAGTTTCATCCCCTTAATTAGGAGTGGAATCCCCTGTTCCTGTTCTTGGGTTTTTTGCCTTTGTATACATACGTTGATTGCCTGGTTTACCCTGAAACTAGTTGTATAGTAGTCCAGTAAGAGACAACCAGTAAGAATCAAACTCAGCAGTCACAGTCTTCTCTCTTTTTCCCACCGCCCTATATTAAGTCGGAGAAGATTCCCAGGTTTGAGTTGAAGACCGGTAGTCCAGTAAGCTCACTGCAGGCTCTGCTCTTTCTTTTCTAGTGGAATCCCAAACTAGTAGTGCTCCAGTGGAATCAGTAGTTGCCGAGTTTCATCCCTAGTTTAGTCAGAAGTTTACAAGTAGTGGTCCTGTTTCATCAGTTATTCTCAAGTGGGGAGCTAAGCCAGAGTTCAAAGAGGAAGTATAGAGGCCCTTATTGGTTGTTTCGGGAAGCTATGAAAGTCAAGTTCTTGACCCAACCAGTATAGTAGTCAAGTCAGATCCTCATTCAGCAAGTCAGAAGGAAGGTATGAGTTATAGGAGAAGAATGCAGGTATCAAACCATCGAACAGGAGAGACAAGCTACTACTAAGTACTGTGTTCGCCTTTACTAATAAGAATGAAACTCCTCAAGGGGATACAGAAACGAGTTCTATCCCAGCAGTTTCGAGTTGCTAGTGGAATGATTTCGAAAGGAATGGAATGAATTTCCCTTAGATTAAGTCACAGACAGCAAGCAGTAAGTGTTTTCCTAGTAACTACATAAGCTAGAGCAGGCCTAATATATAATGAAAGCTTGAGTCGAGGCCCTTATTGGTTGTTTCGGGTGCTAGGCCAGTTCCTTTTCTAAGATCTTAAGTAGTTAGGGTACGATGTGGCGCATTAGATGGGAGGCCGAAAACAGTTCATAGTTGCCGAGCCGTCCCTTTAGCGACACCCGAATACTGGTATTGTAATAACAACTCTACAATCGACTTGTTGTTGTTTCTGATTGAATCGGGTGAAATTCATTGTTGCCAGAGGATAGGCTGCAGATATATAAGTGGCACAGGACAGATATAGTCATTCGGCTCTTGCTCTTTCAACTAAAGTACAGCTTCCAAACCAAACTAGTAATGGAATGAGAACTTCCCTTCCTGCTTACTTCACCTATGATTCTTAATATGAATGAGAAAAGGGCTCCCCCCAAAACAGGACTTGGTAATAAAGGAAGGAACCAGAAATCCTATAGGAAGAAATTCATTCTAAGGACAGTTTCTTAGTGGAATGGGAAATCCAATGAAAACAGCTCCATATTCGAAAGAAAGCATTTCAAGCCTAGCCTATAAAACATAGGAGCAAGATCCGAGGCAAGATCAGAGGAGATATTCTACATTTGCTATGAAAAAAGAAGGGAAAACGGAAAAAAGGAATGACTTTAGACCTCGTTAGTAGGGAAATTGGGGTCGCTATCAAAAAACACGGGTTTCATGAAAAAGAGCAATCCTTTTGATCGGTCCAGGAAGGGCCAAGACACTACTAATGTGTCGCGGCAGGAGTTCTTCCATTTACAACCAAAAATCCCGGGAAAACGCCAACTTTGGATTCCCAATGGGTGCTCTAGCTGGGAAAACTCCTTCGCTATCAAAAAAGCCGGGTTTTAGTGACAGTGACTAGGCTGGCTCCGGTTGCATCCCAGTAGTAGTAGCTTGAGGAGAGGTATAGTTTGACCCGCCAAGCAACTACTAACGTTGCGCGGCAGGAGCGGTTCCAAGTAGTTTCGTAGTTAAGAGACAGAGGAGAGGCTTTGAAGCTAAGCAATAAGTACTGAAGTGGGTTCGGTTGCCAGTACATTTCTTGTTCTTGTTTCATCCCAGTAGTGGTAGTCCCGATGAATCCGTAGCTTAGGCCTGCCAATGAGGTAGAGGATCTGAGGTTGACTTACTTGGTGGGGTAATGGTCCTGTTCTTGTTTAATACCGAGTGTTAGTCTTCCAGTCTTGTTTCGTGTGCCAGGTATTATAGATGAGAGGCAGTTCTTGCTCTTGTTTAATCCTGAGTGGAATCAGTTCTCTTATATATAAGATAGAATGAAAGTCGGTTTCTACTTTTGCTAATTCCCGGTAGTGAAGTTGCATCTGTATTAGTTGACAGAGCGGAGGTAGGCGTTAACACTAAGAGGCCTCTATAATAAGTTGAGGGCTTTCCCCTTGTAATAGAGTGAGGGTCGGGTGCCAGGTAGTGAACTAAAGAATCGAGTTGGAGAGTTTACTTCAGAATCCAATCCAATCCAATGGGAAAAACAATCAATGATCAAATTCAAATAATACGAAAAAGTCTAGATCTTTTTTCTATACTAATTCAGTATACACTCAGTAGCAAAAAAGAGTGGATAATTCTATCTCTTCTTAGTAAGGATAAAGATGAGAAAGAAAGTAGTCCTGCTTCATCAGTAATAGGCTTTTCAGCACCCTCATTAGTTGTTGCATCCCCAGTGGAATATTAGTTGACTACGATATCGGATAAGAAACAGAGGCTCCATTTGAACTCGTTGCCATAGCCCGGGGAGCCATAGGTATAGAAGAACTTGAGCCTACAAGCACTGGGTTGGGGAAAAGAAGTAGCACATAAAACTTTACTGGGTTGATTGGTTAGCAAGAGGAGAGGTGGACAAGGTAGGTCAGAAAGGTAGAGTTCAGAGTCACTTAGCGCCTACTTGCAATGTGTTTTAAGAATGAAGTTAGATTAGCCTAATTCTGTTAATGCCAGCTGCTTGTTGAAATAAGTATGAGTTGCTCAAGTCAAGTCCTGTGCCACTTAACTATTTGCCACTCTTGAAGCCGAAGCTGTAGCAGTATCAAGAGCCAGTCCAGTCATATGTTTCTTAATGTTGAAGTTCCAGTTCGAAAGTTCGGGTTAAGGTAAGAATCTTGGTTCTGTTCGACTTGAGAATGACACCCAATGCTTTGTTGGCGACTCGAGAGGCAAACACCCTTCCTTTCTCGCAGCTTCTTATCCTTCTTGGCATTCGGCTGAGGCTTCTTACCTTGATACTATTCCTGGATACCTAACAGCTGCAGATGTGTCTCCGGCTGAAGATCTTTCTTCGGCAACTTATACTAATTAACGCTTCTGATCCCGATTACAAATCAGATACTAAACTAAGAATAAGGGACTGGTCTTCCACTCTCACTCGAACAAGAACTGGAACTGGCAATTCTCTACTATACTCTTTCAGCAGATGATCTTTCCTCCTCTAAGCCAAGAACTTGATCGAATACAGATGAACTTAGCATTCAATTAAGGTTCAGCTAAGGCAGAGGCGGGGGAGAGGGCTATGCAGTGTTGGGAAGAAGATAGTCGAGTTGGTTGCAAGCTTCAGTTTAGAGGATAGTCTCTTTGGGTAGTGGAATCCCCAGTGACTTTAGTTGTGAGTTTTACCTATAAGTAGTTAAGGTATTGTTCGGGCTATAGCCTATAGAGAACCTGGCCTGTCCGAACTAGGGATAGAGTTTCACTAGAGCTGCCCGAGTTTGTCTACTTAAGAGGTTAGCTTGTTGGACAATTAGTTGAGTGACCCCTCTTTACCTTTGTAGTAGTTGGTAGTAGTGGCTGGGTATGTTAGAGAATCTATAGAAACTTACATTGGATCCTTACTTGACTCGCTTCCACTCTAATTACCCTTACTTTTAGGCTTACCTTACTTGTTTTAACACTATATATCTCTTGTTTCAGTATGCCGCACCTGTCTTTTAGTCTTACTGTCCTCCACTTCCGTCTTTCTTTACTGGTGTGATCAGTCTTACTTACTTTAACATCATCTCATAATTACTTATTCCATGGGGTATGCCTCTTCCCGAACCACACCTTGAACTGGAGGCACTAACTCCTTCTTCTTATTCTTTTAATAAACCTATAATCTCTTACTTTACTGTAGCTGAGTTCTTCTTATTCTTTTAAGAAACCTATAATCTCTTACTTTACTGTAGCTGAGGCTGCCTCTCCCTTATCGAGGTCTGCCACCACTGTATCTCATTCTCACTAACCTGACTTTGACTATTTAATGCAAACTGGCACTACTGTTTTATAGGATTACTTTCTAGTCTCTCTTTCTGACTTTACTTGCTTTTAGGCTAGCATCCTTGGGTTTGTTCTGTAGCAGCAGCCAAACAGAATTGAGTTAGTGCTTTTGATTCTCTAGCACTTACTTCGGATCCTGACTTGTTAGTTGAGAACTTCCCCTCCTGCCAGTTAGTCTGCCTATCCTGATTTTCTTTCTAAGACCCCGGAGCCGGATCCTCACTTCCTTACACTTGAATCTAATGCTTCTATTAGGATGCACAAACGAGCACCTCTAGTACAGATACTGCTATCAACAAGAATCGAAACCCAGGTAAAGATACTGCTATCAACAAGAATCGAAACCCAGCATAAAAGAATGGAGCTGAACTGCAGCCAATGCAACTTTAAACAGACCCCGGGCTTCCCTTATACAGATCTAGAAGCACCAAACCATTATTCTAATTATTCTTATTCCACAACTATAGTAACTGTCCCTCTCGGATTGGATACTAAGAAAGGTGTTTCCTAAATACAAATAATAGGTATGTGGATTAATCGGACTGAAACACGGAGCATAGAATTCTCCTTCTATACGGAAACTTCGAATTGACTCAGGGCTAACAATACTTATGCTCTAAACTAAGGCTTTCGATAGTGCTTCCCGGGCTCTCGCGAGTAATAAATACGGAATTCGGCTACTGCGACTAGACCTTTAGCTACTAGAAGACTGGCCTGCCCTATTGCTTTTAAGCCTACACAGCATACCTATGATTCTGACTATCTTGACTATCGGCCTACCTTTCCTTAGTTGGATTCTGATATTGGTGTTAATAACGGACGATGAATCGGACTCTTAAGCGGGAGATGGAGGAGAGTAGGATGGAGCACTCAATGGAGAGATTCCCTTTTGCCTACGCTCATTAGTCTTATTGAAGATGAGAGAGATACGATACAGAACCTTACTGCTTATATGTGGTAGGTGAGACCTATGGCCTTTCAGCACCTGTAGCACGATCCTATCCTTAAGTATTGTAGAAGTTCTTAACCGCTCTATGGGCATTTGAAAAGATCTTCTATTCTGGATACGATGACACTGATTGACTTTGTTGTCTTAGTTGCCCCTGCTAAAGGAGTGAGAAATGTTGCAAGCTGTTAAGAAAGTGGAGGAGTGAAATTCATAAGATATATGAAAAAGAGATCGATTCGGCTAGCGTCATTCCTTAAGAGTAAGTAATTCAGTAAATAGTAGCTAAGGTAGCTAGGGCAGCTAGTCAGTAGGAGTCCCAGGAGAGGTGAGCTAGTAGTTAAGGGAAGAATCGAGTGTGGTTAAATCATATTAATGAGAGTAGACCGAGTAAGTAAGATAAGAATAAAAGTAGTCAATAATAGGCTCAAACTACTCCTAGGCAGGCTTCAACCGAGGAGTTACAGTATGGGATGTTGCCCCTAGGTTATCGGAATGAGCTCCTGTAGCTAGGGTCTCAACCCACTGTTTCCAAGGCTCCTACTGGTGTTGCTAAGGCTTCAACTGAGGAGTAACAGCCTGAAAGCACAAGCAAGAGTCGACCTAATACCGATCAAAATGCATCTCACTCGTCCAAGCCTTCAACCACTGCTAGTAAAGTAAGACTACAACCAGTGCATCTAAGTCCGATGCTAGGGAGTGACAGACTGATACAAGGTAGTTACAGCCTGAAACCCATGCTTCCAAGCCTGATACGATGTCTGCTAAGGCTGATACGGTGTCTGCCCGGAATGAAAGCCGGGGTGCTGTGTTTTGGTTACAAAGAATTCGATACCTATACCCATGTGCATTCAATTCCATTCTTGAAGCTTTATATACAATTCCATTCTTGAAGCTTTATATAGATAGAAGAAAGTACTTAGCGCTACCGTTCCTTTATACTGAACCTTGATACCGCACTGAACAAGCAACGGGCCAAGCTACTACTAGACAATTGGATTGTTGTCTTCACTTTCTTGACTTAGGGAATGTCCTGAAGTGGTCCTGTGAAACCGTAAGGTAGAAAACAGAGGATCAGAATTCTGGTATAGGTACAATAGGAGGATAAGAATTCAGGTATAGTATCAATAGGTCTAGTAGCCGAACACTAGCGGCCCTTTAGCCTAAAGCTGGACTTGGAACAATACTTTCTACCTTAGCTTCTTCTGCTGACGACTTAAAGGCAACACTTCACTGACTCTTATTATATTACATTAGTTTATAGAATTTCCATTGTTTGTGAGTTATCTCATTACGCATACCCATTTATGAAATATTGATATGCCTAGGATAGAGTAATGGTCAAGTGTCGAACTGCCTTTAGAGAAAGAGCACATCGGTTGGTTACCCCCTTCCATCATACATAGCTAATGATTCCGTTTCTTCTGCGGAATGAACTGTTCTTTTTAAGGAATCAAGGTAGTCCTTTAGCGCATGTAGCACATTGGGGATTTCTATTGTATTTACCCGCATCTTCTCTTACCGCCACAACAAAGGTAAATCAAACCAAGCACCGAACAAGACTTGAAGAGAACCTTCAAACCCGCGCTGAAGAAAGATAGAAACAGAGACCTTATAGGCTTTTAAACAGAGACCTTAGGGCTTTTAAACAGAGACCTTAGGCTTTTAGCTAAGTTTCAGGCATGTTAAATGCATTTTGTAGCGAGCGCCAAGTAACTACGACAAACACATAGCAGCGCCTAGTGACTTGGTCTAACTACTAAGCTTGGCCCGGAATGGATTAGCCACATAGAATCAACAGGTGAGAAACAAGGGAAAGCTTTCATTTCAGTGATGAGGTCGCAAAGAGGGTGCGAAGAAAACAAGATCGTCGAAGGCGAAGGGAAGCCCGGAAGCCGGAAGCGAAGGAAGTGCTGCTATCCACAAGGAAGCTACTTACCTTCTTACTAGCAATCAAAGGGAATGACATGGCAAAGCCTTTAGCACAATAAAGCAATCAAAGTCAGAGGAAAAGCCCAAGCCACGAAAGGAATCCATCTCGACCCTATAGATTGAGAAAAAGCGATCTCGCGATATGATCTTTCTAAACTAATCTATCACTGGCACTAGAACGAACCATTTAGTATACTGGACAGCGTGAGAAAGTGTATCTCTCTCTTACCAGATAGATTTCCATTCGATTAATGTGCGCTCGTAGGGGAGTAGAAGCCGCGACTTCCCCCGAGAGAAACGACTCTAGCAAAGAACCTTATATTCTGGACGTAAAGACTCTTCCTTATAGCTAGTTAGTAGCTTATTCTCGGACCATAGGTTAGTTTGAGCTTTATTCTGATTTAGAAATAGATGTTACTGAGCCCTTTCCCAGAGAATCTTTAAGGATAAGGATTTGCCCGGAAAATGGAACGTTTAGGGAATCAGATGAGTGATCACCAATAGCCTTACCTTCAGACGCAGTCTAACGCTCTATAAAGCCCTGACTTTTGTTCCTCCTTACTCCCTTTACTTATGTTCCTCCTTACTTCCAAATGGAGAGTTCACAGACCATGAGAAATCCACTCCTTTTGACTCACAAGGGAATGGCCAAACCGAGTCCACCAATAGGGATCCGCTCGGGAAGAGTAAGGAATGAGAGTAAGTAGGTGATTTGGATACTTGCCTAGCTAAACGCAACGGAAAGGAATAATCGCTTTCATCATAGAAATCCGTACACTTTTTGACTTGCCAGATATGCATTTCCTCTTGCTTTGTAAACCAATTGGACGGGGAAAAGGAAAGATTAGTCAGATAAAAGGGAAAGAGAATTATGGAGGTTTCATCAACAGAGTAAAGCAGTGCTTTAGTGCTCCGATTTCGTCTTATTACTAGAATAAAGTAACGGGTAACACCTCAATGCTCATTTGCTTGTTTGTTCCCTTGCTAGTTCTGCTGACTCACTGTTGACTTTCGGGGCTTGTTCCTTTAATTGAATCTATTTTGCATATGATAGAAATGTTAATCACACTCCGTACTCTTTCCTTACTCACTATATCTCACTTACTACTAGTTTATAGATGTCTTTAACTATTTCTCACTTACAACTAGTTTAGAGATGTCTTTAGTTGATTCTTTTGCTGAAGATCTTTCAACTGATCCTTACTATCCCTTTGAGAAAAAACCCGTACTATATGATTTCCCAGAACAAGACTTGACTCGCACAGCGGAGGATTCTGTTTCTTATTCGAATACTTACTCTCCCCCAGCTTCAAAGCAAGTAAGACAATTTTCCCTTAATCTGCCTAGTGGGAATTCTTCAACTTAAAGAGCTTCTTTCTCTCTACTCCTCACCAAGAATAGAAACATCATTAACAATCACAGCCTCCGATCCTTGAACAGGAACAGCTGATCCTCGCACAGCATCTATTCCCGCTTCGCTTGCAGCTTCTTATCTTTCTACGGACTCTTCTCTTTTCATTTCATATCTCTCTTACTCTGATTACAACCCTCTTTATGGCCTCTCTTTGTTTTATTACAGTTACTGACTTATTCTTTACTTAGCACTTTGCAGCCCTTAACCTTTATACTCCACTCTAAAGTAAGAAACAAGCTGCGTTAATAAGTGAAAGTCGACAAGCTACTCAAGTTTGAGAGTTATGAGCAGACAAGTAACGATCAAGTCGACAAGTAAAGAAGCTAGTTCAAGAAACAGAATCATTGGAGTTCCCCGCCCCGCCTGCCTAGGTGTATAATAGATATGGGTAACCCTGAGCCTAGTAGTGCTATTAACAAACCCTTAATACAGGACTCCTTCTGTGTTTGGCAGCAAGACCAGAAAGTGGAGAAGTCTTGGAGTTAGTGCTTGAAGTCTGGTTGTCAGTGGTTGAAGAATAAGTGGCACTGACTTGGTTCTTGGACTCACTGACAGGTTTACTTGATTGATTGCTTGCCCGTAATATTAGTTGGCTGATTCCAAGTCTTTGTAGCCAGTAACTTCCATTACTTTCCAGAAATCAAGAGAAATCCAGACTTGCCCATGATGTTGCTTAGGGTGATACTTTCTAAGATAAGATAATCCATTAGATTGAAGAAAGCACGCTTGATCTCATTCCTCTTTCCTCAACTTCCAGGCATGTCAATTCCGAAAAGCTATAGAATTCCAATATTCCATACTCCTGTATAAAGTAGATAGAGTCGAGAGAGCTTCTCTTCTATGGAAATTCCATATCCATTATTCTCTATTATCTCTGTCCCCCCTTTAGTTGTAGTCCAGGTAGTAGTGGTCCAGGTTGCCAACCCAGTGGAATCTGTCTTTTGACCCCTAGTTTCATCGTATCTATAGGCAGTGAGAAAGTATGGTGTGTTGGTGCTCTAGCTCGAGTATAGGCTTGCCCCTGTTCAGTTCTAAGGTATCTCATGGATGTGGGTAATTCTAAAGAAAATAGAAAGAAACTAGAGCCAAGTAGTGCTGTTAAAGAGGTGGGCAAGGGAGGAATCATACTATACGGATCTAAAGCATAAGCCGGGTGCCCTTATGATTATTAGTTGAAGACCTGATTGAGAGTGAGAAAGTCTGGTGTTGCGCAAGAAGGAGCCAATGGGATAGATAAGATCCCGACTACTTATTATAAGTAAGGGCGCTAAGATAAGTTAGTTCAATTCTGATCTAGTAGGTAAATGCAGAAGATTGGTCATATCTAATCCCTTATACTTTGCCTATTAATTAACTTGTTGTTACTATATCAGTACTTGGCCTACCTCTCCTCCGGTTACTATAAGAAAGAAGGAAGAAACAGAATCAAGAAAGAAGGAAGAAACTGACTCCGGGTTGGAAGTATAAGTAGGGCCCAATTGGATCCTAGGAGAGATGGGGGCAGAAAGGAGAATCAATATGGTATAACTCTGAGGAAACATGAGTACTACATAACTGTTTATAACTTCTTATTTCATAACTGCCGTACCGAAAGCATCTACGAAGACAGAACTTGGCTATAGCTCCTGCCGTACAACGTCTTTCGCCGTTGCTTGGCCGTTATGACTAATACTTGCTGCCGCGTAACATTAGTAGTTACTTGGCGCGCCGTTGCTTGGCCAAGTCCTTTTTCGGTGGCTTTGATACCGAAGCCAGAGAAGGAGAATCATCTGGTAACATAGGGTTGGTGTTTCAGCCTAAACCTATCAATCAGGTAGAGCAGAGCTCACTTACAACTCGATCGATAACTATCTCCTCCACTTGCCAATATATAGCATACCTAGCAAATTCTTACCTTGCAGTCGATCTACCACATCTTTATGACCTTGTAAAATCAGAATGGAATGAATGCTAGTGCGTTCAACTCAAAAGACAGAATGGAATTTCCGTTAAGAGTACAGGGTTGGTCACCAATAATCTATTACTTCGAACTAGGGAACAAGAATTCTTTCAGTTGCATCAGATCCTGCTTCATTACCTGATCTAGCTCCTACTTTAATGAAATAGTCTAAGGTGGATTTCCTACCGGCTAGTAATTCTTCTACTTTTTGTGAGTTTTAGTTGGATTCTAACTTGTCTACTTGCTTGGCATTTGAATCCCGGGTGAAGATACCTCGCTAGTAAGATAGTCTGCCTCGGCAAGTAAGATAGTCTGCGTAGACCTTCCCCCTCTTAGTGAACTTCACCTTACCCAGTAGCAGTTAGCAGTGAAATCTCCTTACCTGTACGAGAGAGAACCTGGCCTCGCCTCTATAACTCTATTAATTAGTAGAATACCTCTTACTCATCTACAACTTATGGGCATGATTAATACTTGAACTTATGGGCATGCTATATAAGGATTATGGAATTGACACCCCTCTCTTGACGGTTCCCTTGTGGTTGCTGTTGCTGATAGTGATCTACGCGCTTAGGGAGCTTCAAAAGTCAGTTCAATTCCGGCTCGGTGCCAAACATTCCATTCTATTCTTGCTTTCGAGATGAGTTTGTTCAGATAGAGATGACAGCTCTGCCTATTATTAATTCAATACCGGGATATTTATCTAACGATGAAACTATAGCCCTCTATAAGGAGGTAAAAAGGCAGGATCAAAGCAGGTGACTGCCGAGCAACAGCACAGCTCGCCCTGGCATAGCCGTATTCTTTCGTTACAGATTGTATTGTCTCCATTGTAGCATCCCGGCTTGTAATGACGAAGGCTATATTTCATGGACCAGGTTGCCGTCCGTCGCACTCACGGTCATGAGTTTGGTTCGCTTTTCCTGATAGGCTTCAAAGGATGTCCGGGTCTTGGACAAGAGAATTCCAGGGGAGCGGTGAGACAATACCAGGTGAGCTCAGCAAGGTTAAGAATAAATGCCTCTGGGGTCATGACAGATTTCAGGTTCGTTTTAAGAATAGGCTTTGATGTTGCTGTCGGTAGCTGGGTGCTTGAGTGGAATAAGTTGCATTTGGCGGAGAGCCGGCATTTCCCTATTTTCTGGGCAGGAGAAAGGGCTACTAGAAGGAAAGATCCCCGACAACAATGCTTTTTGCTGACATGGTTCCAGGCCAAGGCAAACCAAGACTAGGCGATGTTCCAAAGTCGACTGCTCTCCTTCTCCTTGAAAAGTACTATTCGGGGTGTGAAGGAAGACGAGGCGGATCCTTAGAATAGTATTCCACGACCTCTCTATCTGTAAAGGTAAAGTACCCCTGGGATGAGACTTGTTGACTGCTAGACTGCTTTCCCTGGTTCCGGTTTCCCTGGTTCCGGTTTACCTGTCTAAGGTGGTATGGCATTGGTGTGTATATCAAAAAGAAGATCACGGCTCTATCTTTTGAGGAAGAAATCTATAGAGAGGAATCGAATCCCCTATATGAGTCCTGGGTGGGATTGCTTTTCATATCCCTATTTTGGACCAGAAGATTAGGAATTCCTACCCCATGTAGTGCACTCGCTCGCCTTCGGGTTAGGTAGGAGTTCGTCGCTAAATCAATTGCGAAATGACCTCCTTCCAATCCTTTCCCTTAGTTGCTAACGGAAACCTTGTCCTCCAATCCCCTTCCAAAAAAGCGTATTCTTACTTTGATACTGACTTTGCTAGCTATTTCTGTGCTTCGATCATTCAGAATCATGTAGATGAAGAAATGTGTGGGGTGCATTAAAGCTTGTTTTAGGTGCCCACCTCAGCACTACCTACTAGTAGGCTCGGGCAAGACCTCCCGGGGCGCGACTCCAAGACCTCTTATGCCGACTCGGATCTTTCCTTTGCTTCTCTTGAGCCGAATGTGGGTGGCTAGGGGTTGTGGCTAATTCGGCCAAGAAATACAGATTCGAAAAAACGATCTAAGAGGCCATGATTGATGGATACGGAATGGAGATAGCATCTTGGATGTCCCAACCCCCTAGAAATGAGTGAAAGTAGATTTCGATGACTCAGAACAGGCCTTCTAGCGAAGATTGGATATCATAGTATATAAGAAGATCTACTGGATATCTTAGTATATAAGAGGATCCACTGGATATCTTAGTATATAAGAGGATCTACTATAAGTATAGGTATTAGCTTTAATGATACCGGATCCAGGAGAGTGTCGCATATCCGCAGTTAGTAAGAAAGCAGCAAATCCTTCTCACGACCCCGCTGGGCTTGGCTTACCGAAGGGGGTGAAGTGCCGGATTGTAGCTCCTGGTCTTTAAAGAAAGGAGAGATCGAAAGAATAGCCTTCTTCAATCATCAACAAAATAGAGACCGACCCTTGAGCATACACAGCGAACGATGAATTATTCCTCTTCGGGAGACTGCTTGGATGGGTCGCCCCCCGTGTCCTTTCTATCTCTCGATGGGCAGTGGATCTGATTCAAACATTCACCAATCGCTCGAGTCACTCGGGCATTCCTACAAGAAAGAGATCTTCCTGACCACCTTTTGTGATTGGCTTAGAGAGCTAGAAGCAAGTTTGTTTTTCTATAGCAGTCCCTTAGTTGTTATCTTGTATATAAGCGCGGGTCATTATTTCATCCGGGGTTGGTTGAGCTGTATTGGCTACGAGAATATCTTGGGTTATAAGGAAGACCAGAAGCCAAAGGTATAGGGGATGCTGTGCGAGGAAAGGAAAGGCGGAGTCAAACTCTCACTAATAAGGTATTGTATTGAAGCCGGGAGCAGAAGAGTCTAGGGTTCATACAAGGTTGAAAGCTCAGTAGTAAGGCTCGGTGGACTAATGAAGTAGGGCTTGTCTCGTGGGGTGTTTTATTATCCTGTTTGGTTGTTACCTTGCTGCTTATGCCTTTGAGAACCAAGCTACCAATAGCAAGAATCAATATCAGAATCCAGAAAGAAACTAGTACTTATCGTATTGATACTGGAAACTGGGAGTCGACCTCAGAACCAACTTCATAACTAAGGGAAGGCTTACTGTTACAATACAGAATGAAGTGAATCTGTTGTGGAATGAGATCAAGGGAAGGGAGTTACAGTAGAGATACGGATCAGCAGTAAAAGAACCAAAAGCAGAAGTCAGAAAGGAGTGTAGCGGCAGTCCGGGCATCGGGCAAGCAACAACTACTATAATAATAATAAAGGAAATACAGAATTGAGCTCGTTGATATAGGAATGCCCATGGAAAGTCGGAGTGAAAACCATATAGAATGCAAATGGTGTAAATGAGATTTGAACCACTACAGATCAAAATAAAACACAGAAGTAAGGTAACCGGTGGTAGCTAGTATGGGACTGATACTAGTGCTACTGATGCTGGGTTATACTCTGAATGGTGCTTAGGTGTTTCGGACTGATGTGGTGCCCACTCTTCCCTGCCTGTCCAAAGAATTCCACCCGCTTGTTGGCAACTGGCAACAATTCTTTACTTCCCGCTTCTAAGCATGGAATTTCTTCTTACCCGACGCCAACCTCTGCCCTTATAATTAATGGTGGACTTGGCCTCACTACTCCTTCTCTATTTCCTCTCTCGGACAGGTGCCGAACACAGGAATAGTCATAACTTCATCAGACCAAACCACAGCAATAAGGCTTAACCGAGTTTCATCAGTTCTCTTATCTGTTCTTTTGAATGCCCCTGGGTGTTGGCGAGAGGGAGGATAGAGATTGGCTGTTTCAAGTCTTGTTTAGGGTTTAGGTTAGCTGGAAGACCTGTCCTGTGTTCATTGCTTTTGGTAGGCAAGGAGGAAAGAGTTAGTTCGGGTAATTGAGTAGCTAATTAATACTTGTATCATAGACGTAAATTAGTTCTCTTCCCTTTCCTTTAACACGACGTAAATTAGTTCTCTTCCTCCCTTTCCTTTAACACTAGACCAGTGTAATAGGATCTTTTTCGAAAGTGGAGATAAAGGACGATTCGTATCAAGCGGCAAAATGATAAGCCCCTATCATCGCCAAGCGTATACTTAGAAACGACTTTTTCTGAAATCCAGAAGAATAACTAAGTGGAATCTGGTAGAATCCATCTTTCGAGTCCATCGAGCCAGTTTCATTTGTTGTAATGCGAAAAGAGAAGTAGATCCCTATTTAGATAAAGACAACCGATTCAAACGAAAAGTACATACCAAACCTCAACCATTTATTTATCGAATCTCTTTCTTGCCAACTTAGTTCCCGAGTCTACTGAGTTTGATTCTGAAGCAACATATCTAGCTGCATTGCTTGAAGGCTTAAGTACCAACTAACAGACAAGGAATGGGTAGGCAAGTAAGGGAATAGTAGGCACCACATAAGTCTTAGGACCAATACCTAGCAGCAATAGTACCAATAAGTAGTACCAATAAAATACCCAGCATCAGTCCTATGCTCACTGGCATCAGGCTGGCACTTCCCTGTTTGGTTCTTGAACTACCTTGTCTCAGGCTGTCACTCCCTTGTTTAGGGCCTTGGATGCACGGGTTTCAGCCACCAAGCAACTACTAATGTTGCGCGGTAGGAGCTCCGTTGGTCAACTCTAGTCTATCCCCTCCTTGCTCTCATTCTCTTTATTGCTCCTTCCTTTCCAATTGACTTGGTCTTATGTGATTCTTTGACTCCTTAGGTTCAGTATGACTCCCCTGGCTTTTCAACTGACACCACTGCTTCCAAGGCTGCCCCGCGCTTCTTTGGCTCTAACTAACCTTGCTCTGATTCTTTGACTCCTTATTCGGATCCTCTCGCTACTGCTCTAAAGTGCTATGATCGAGTTGGGTTTGGGTCTGTCACTACTGCTTTGAATTCCGCAATTAAGTATGAAGTTATCTTATATGAATTACATGCTTTACCCGAGCGGAGAGATCGGTTTGTTTGGTGAAGTTAGAACTAGATATATATAAGTAGCAAACCATGTGCTCTAAACAAGCTACTACTGTTCAACTCGGGATTCAACAAGTTCAACCTTGCTCTATTCTTTTGCTTGCCTCGTAAACTTCCCTTTCATCCCCAACAAGCCAATTATGGTGCCCCCCCGATAGAAGATTCGATGATAGTAAGGGTTTACTTCGGCTAAGGGTTAAGGTAAATAAGAAAGGGCCAAGCGTATACTAGAGCAAGAAAGAAACTCCATTCTTCGGTAGGGGTGGGCAAGGTCAGAAACAGAATCATTAGCCGGGGAGTTCCCCCTGCAAGCATTATCGACTCGATCTGGAACTATGTATTCACTCTTACTGGAACTATGTATTAGGAAGGAGCGAAGTATGTATAAGGGCGATCAGAGGCCTCTATAGTAAGTGGTGAGGAAAGGAAGCCGGTAAAGCCCTAACAGCTCTGCTACAAAGAGGGGAGGTCGGCCAAGTAGTGCTGTTAAAGAGGTATGTATTCTTACTATATCTTAGTATCGGAGTTGCCTATTGGAATTTGCCTTTCCCCTTAAGTAATTGCCCGTGTTTTGGTGACTTTGACTCTTCTCTTCCCCTGACTTCTGACTTCCCTTTCCACTCTATTGAATATAAGAATAAGTCGATTGTTGTTCTGTATAACGAAGCTTGTTTTGGTGACTTTGACTCTTCTCTTCCCCTGACTTCTGACTTCCCTTTCCACTCTATTGAAAGCACTCATTACAACCTATGTATAAGTGCTTTCTTCGGCGTTAGCGAGTTCAGCACTTACGGAGTTACTACTTCCTGACTCACAACACTTAAGGCTTTTGATCTACCTGCGTTGAAGATTCTTTATGTACAACCCCATATTATGTATGAGAGTAAGAACACCTATTACAGTTTGTTCCCTTGCTAATACTTCATGAAAATCAGTAACAACTAATAGTTGGGCAGAACCTAAGACTGCTATTACTCTAAATAAAGGAATGGAGACAGCCTTTCCCTATATTAGAACTAGAATAAAGCACAGATAGAGGCATAGGCACCTCGGCGAACGGACAGATAGAGGCATAGGCACCTCGGCGAACTAGACATGGACACTTCTTATCCTTACACAGTCGACTTGTCTTAAGGATTATCTTTCTTCTGTGTTAGCCTCTTCTTCTTTGTGCTGATTAACTCATTGCCTTTAAATACTCTGTGTTTCTCTCTTGGCTAACTAATTCCATTATTATTAAGAATCGAAATATTGGGGGAATTCTATTGATATATATATAGTCAAGAGGGAATCAATCTAATAAACTTTTACTTACTGGTTTCATTCTGACTTTCCATTACTGGATGCACTGGTTTAAGGCTTATACTGACTAGCTACATTCTATCCCTTGCTTGCTTTCATTCTTGCTACCTTGACTCCCAGGCTGCGATGCGCTGGTTTGAGTCTTGCTACCTTGACTCTCAGGCTTGGACTCCTTAGCTGCAGTCCCATACTAACTAGCTACATTCCGAGTAGCAATACAGAGAATCAATACCAATAGCAACAGTCTGCCCAGCATCGGTTGTAGTCTCTCACTCCTTAGCTTCATTCTCTAACTCCCTGGTATCAGGCTTACACCCAATAGCTCCATTCTGATACAGACTGGTTCGATCCTGTCACTCCCTTGTTTTAGTCTGTAACTACCTTGTTTCAGGCTGTTCCTCATCAGTATCGGGCTTAGTACCCCTTTGTCTGCCTAGACACCGTATCAGGCTTGCTAGCAATAGGTGAAGTCTTTAACTACCTTGTCTCCGACTGTCACTCCCTTGCTTAGGCCTTGGATGCACCGGTTGAAGCCCGTAATAGGTCAGCTCCATTCTCTGTGGACCTACTTAAAGCCTGTGACTCCCTAGTTGGATCAGTTAACCTATATTAAGAAGAAAGAAAATGAACCTCTCTTATTCTGTAATTACTTCTTTCTATATGATATTCCACTCTAAGGGCATAAAAGCAAGTACTTTATTCATTTCAACCTCAACTCCCACAGCAGCAATACATGAAGAACTGAGCCCGGAGTATCTCTTTTCACTTAGCAGCCCAGCAGCTCCCTTACTACTTGAGGGAATCAGTGGGAGTAGCTGAAGTCTGGTTGTTACTGCTTTAAGTCTGGTTGCTCCTTGCTAATGACAGGGAATTGGTGGTCAAGAGAGAAGACTGTGTAGCTATAGGCACTGTTTGATTCTAAGATTGACTTGTTCCATTATGGGTTGTACTCGTTTCAACTCTTGGATGAGCTGGTTTGAGTCTATCACTGCCAGGCATCAGCCTGTAACTCACTTGTTTAGGTCTGGTTGTTGCTGGGTTAAGGCTTAGAGTCAGGTGTTTGGCTCTGAGTTTCACTGGTTAGATTCTTGTTGTTAATGCTTTCAGGCTTGTTGCTGGGTGTTTCGGGCTTGTTAGCACTGGTTGAAGTCTTGTTGGTAATGAGTGAAGCCTGAGCGGAAGTGGTTGAAGAATGAGTGGCACTAGCTGAAGTCCGAGTAGCACTTGTGTCAGCCTGATCGGATATCTAGTTTGATTCTTGCCCTGACTGGTTGGATTCTTAGTTATGTGTTCTAGTGCTTGGCCTTGGACTGCTTAGTTGCATTCTGGAACTGCCCTGTTTCCTTCTCTAAGTACCTAGCTGCCCTGGCTATCACCTCCGATATTGTTACTGCCAAGGTTCATTCTGTAACTACTTAGTGCAATTCTGAAACTAGCATCGAGGAATCGGTGGAGTGAGGAGTGAGTTTAAGCCTTGGACTCCTTAGCATCAGCCTGAGCAGCACTGGGGTAAGGCTGTTACTCCTTAGCTGCAGTCTTGCTAGCAATACTATCAGTCTTGTTAGTAACGGTTGAAGCCTTAGCAACAGTGGTTTGAGTCTTTGATACACTGGTTCCATTCTGTAATTGGTCAGCTCCCTTCTTGGATTGACTGGTTGAAGGCACCAAGCAGCTACTAATGACCAAGTAACTACTACACTGTTAGTGCAGAGGTTATACTCCTTAGTTCAATTATGATTCTTTTACTACTGAGCTACAGGCCGAGTCCGACTGGTTTGGTTCTCATTGGTGTCTGTTCCATCCTATGCCTTGCTAGCTCTACTCTTTGACCTATACTGACTAGCTGCCCCCTCGCTTTAAGGCTGTTACTCACCCGTTTTATTCTGACCTTCCCCGCTCCCTTCCTTGGCAACAGCAGCTATAGCCTGTAACTCCCTTGGTTAAGTCTGTCATCCTTAATAAAGATAATATATAATTTAGTAAGGGCCAAGTAGGGATCAGAGCCACACAATTATATCTTTTCCTCATTGCTTAACACAAGCACTTCATCCGCTCCTCTGGCTATCATCTAATCTCACTCCGGCTCCTACCACCCAGAACACTGGACAGGCAAGCCCCGCGCCTGACGCTACACAAACGTTACGCGGCAGCCCCTCCTTCCGTTTTCTTTCCTTAATAAAGTTCTAGCTATTTTCTTCTACTTCACTTATACTGTGTTGGTATACGGGTTTCCAAAGTGATTTTTCAGGATTAACAGCGTTCGGTGGTGTCTATTGCGGGTTCCAATCATGACTAGTTGGTCCTAGCGTACTGAAGGCAGCCATCAACTCGTCGGTACGAAGGTGCGGAAGGCAGACATCATCGTGTAGGTAAGAGGGGACGGAAGGCAGACATCATCGTGTAGGTAAGAGGGGGCGGAAGGCAGCCAACCACTTTAGTGAAGGAATGTCGAAAGTCACTTCACCATAAAGAATAGGGTTCAAAAAGCACTAGAACATAACAAAAGTCGTTTTATGGGAAATCCTTCTAAAAATAGGGGCACAGAAGAACGGCAGGTCCGCTAGTCAATTGAAGGAATGAAAACAGTCAATCCAAGAATTTCACTAAGTAGCCAGAGGGGTCTCATAAGAAAGGTAGTCCAGCCCTAAAGTTCATTGTTCTTGTTTATGGAGTTCTGGTTTCCGACTTACTTAATAGGGTCAGCTAATGAATTTCTCTTACGCTAAACTAGCTAAGGTGCAACTGGTGGCAGGAATATCTGAACCCTTGCTTCTTCTGATGATGATGATTCTCTTTATCCTTCTGAAGATCAATCCTCTGATTCAATAATAACCCGCTTCTTAGTTATATACAAGACTCCCTTATCTTATGGCTTATACTTGTGCTAATGCTTATTTATGGGTGTTTCGGGGAACAGGCAACTACAGTCGACTTATCTATTGACTACTTGCTTAACACATGGGTTCCACTACAGCATTCCCAGACAGGACTTGTACTTATTTATTCTTATTTATACTTATAGGATATAGGAATAGCTCATCTAACTTCATTCTTAAAACACATAGTCAGTAGGCAAGCATATACTAGATGCAGAGAATCAGTATCATATCAGTGACTCGGAGAATGAATTGGTGAACGAGTCCACTAGGAATGACACTCTAACTCGAGCAGGAGCTGTACTAAAGGGATTCTACTATCAACTAAGAGGCAAGCAACAGAGCAATTAGAGTTCCCCACTCGCAGCAACAGAGCCATTCTAGTTCCCCCGGCTCGGCAGCATCAGATCTTACTGACTTTATTACTTGTGAGTAGATAGCACCCGAAACTCTTCCTTTCTGACTTGTTAGTTGAATTATAACTCTTTCACTCCTTGACTATACTAATACATACAACTACTTATCTATTTACTACTTTCCTCTTTTATCCAAATTGTAATAGTAGCTAGATCTATCCCTTTAAGGTGCGCCGACCTCTCCACTGGAATCTTGAACTACACTTGCTCCTTGACCTCGAGTACCAATGATAGAATTCAGTGACCTAACAGCTTATGATCTTGTAACTGAGTTGGATCCGCTGAAGTAGACCTCGCATCCTTGCCTTTACTTTACCTCGCCAGGGGCAACTCGGGATGAAGACTCTCATTATTGCCCCATAGTTCTCTACTCTTTCGCCCTGCCCTTGATACTGGGCTTTCGACAGTAGAGTAGCTTCTTTTCTCATCTCCAAATACAGAATACAGAATGAAACTGGGACCGAGGAAACTCTATTTCACTAGCTTAGGCGCAACACCGACAACTTCGACTAATTCTAATAAAGCATCGGAATTCTTTGTTTACTGAAGCACTAAGTATTGCCAGGTCCAGGTTCAGGCTCTGTGGCATCAGTAGTTGGAGCAGGATCCGATAAAGCAGCAGGTAGTTCAACAACGAGTAAAGTATAGTGATGAGTGCGAGTCAAGCATAGTTATGGGAAATAATGCATTGTTGCCAGAGGATAGATAGCCGGTAAACGTGACCAGCCAAGACGACAGCTATTAAAGCTTCCAGAGTCTAATCCCTCCTTCTGATGCTTACTTGCTTTCTATTTCTACTGTTTCATCTAAAGTGACTGTTCTTTTGAAGAGCTATCATAGCATCTAATCTCTAAGGATTACCCCTTTCTTTATAAGAAATAGTAATTAATAGAATATAGAATCCAGATAGTAATTAATCCTTTCCTCTTTACCGCCCCCTACTTTCTCGCTAGAACTGGTTCTTCTCTTTCTTACCGAACTGTGAACCCTGATTCTCTTTCTTACCTTCAAGTTGAATTAGTGTGGTGTGACTCAAACTTCCCTTGCAGTGAAATTCAAAATAACAGTTATGTTAGGTAGGTGACTCGATTGGCGCAAGTGGTGAATTCCATTCCTGCTAGTGGTGAGCGAGGCAACTCGTATAACTCTCACGTCAAGAACACAGGACAGGCAAGATTGGGGCATAAAAGGCACTATTTCTGCACTTTAGTTGTTTTATGGTCAATCACATGAGAAACTTCTCCGGATTCTAAATAATGCATTTCAAAGTATCTAAATTAAGCGATAAGAGCTTGGCAAAGAAAGGGGAAAGCCCTATTAATATACTTACTGCTGCAAGTCCTTTCTTCACCTCCCTAGTTGTTATTACCGAGTCCTGCTTTTTGGGAGCTCTGGCAAAAAGATCATCAAAAACGAGTCCTCTAGTAGGGAAGTTGGATCTATAAGAGCAAGAGCATCTGTTTCTGTTCGCCTAGCCCTTAAGTAAATGGTAGAAAGGAAATCCGCTGCTACCGGGCTAATCATTCCGTTTCTTCCCAGAGTTTTGCCTTACTTATATTAGGGAGGTCTGTTATGAAAGTTATGTTATTGTGAGCAACAGTAGGAATGAGTTCAAAAGTGTATCTTGCCCATGTTATATATATTCCTGTAAAGACATAGAGCATCCCTATCTTTTCGAACAGGCTATTCTGGTTGTTACTGAGAGCGGCGAGTAGGACAGGACAACTTATACAACTTTGAGTGGCGAGCGGGACAACTTATTGATACCGCACTGAATCTTATCGAGTGGATTCTTCCCCTCACTATACTTTACTTGCTGACCTGACAAGCGCCTTAACCTGAACTTCTGATTCTGTAATTACCAACCCATATTTCTTTCTATACTTAACTCCCTTCCAACAAGCAATTCATTTATTTCCCTTCCCGGACCGGAACCGATGCTTCATTCTAGTCGGCAACACCCGAACTATACTTTGAGGATTATTCTCATGATTTGAATCCTATATGAGATGAAACTGAAACACTAGATTCAACATAGTATTAAGTCGCACCCTCTACTCAAGCAAGAAGATACCCTTACTTGGGCTAAGCAGTGTTTTTACTAACAAATATACTAGGGTCTTATAGATTCCATTATCAAAGTAAACAAGCCCCGAGAATAAGCGTTAGCACAAGGGCGAAAGAACAGAACTGGTGTTAGCACAACGGTAGAGAGTCAATTGTGGTGCTGAACATATATATGTGAGACCTATATATATATACCTTACCTATGTTTGAGTTTACTGCCCTTTCTACAATACATCGAATCTTCAAAGGGAAAAGCCTCCACAGCATACACATAAGGCACCGAGAAACTCTTTCAAGACTCCCTTTCCTTTATCGAGTGCGCCTTCTCAAGCTTTCGCTTTTGCCGGATCTATATAGAGATCTCTTTCTAATTAGTCCAACGTCCCAGATTCCCTCGCCTACGGGCTACTGCTTTTCACAAGCCCTACCCCGTGTCTATACTGGATCCTGAGTCGGCATTCCTAACCGATAGAGGAACTAATGGATTCCTGTACCATACGCATCGAACGAATTCTCTTGCAACTCCTGCTTATGTCAAGACAAGAGGCGCAGGCGAAACTCCACCTCGGCTCGGTCTTTAAGATAAGCGTCTTCTAAGAAAAAGAGAATATCCTAAAAACTAAGATAGATCAGATAGAGAAACTCAAAAAGGAAGTAAGTGAGCAAGCGCTGTAGCCGAGAAAAGAGTGCGTGCTTAGGCCCCGAGAAATCCAGAGCGGACCTAAATCTAATTGATTGATTATTTCCCTTCTCTTCCGCCTTGTGAGTCGGGGTCAGCCTTTATTAAATAAGAAAAAGAAATGCTATTAATGCAGGCCAAATAAATAGAATGTAAATAGAAAATGTGCACACTTCGTGAGAAAAGGAAAAAGCATGGCAAAACTATGAGTAAGGACTTGGCCTACTTGGTTTCACAGTGAAAGAGGAGGATAGGATGAAGTTGAGGGATGATTGCAGGAAGAGGCATTGCAAATCAATCTTACTGTGTACCTTGAAAGGTCCCATTAAGGATCGTTGAGTTAGACAGCATTGGTTGTCGGTTGCAGATGAGATGATGTTGTTGACCCGGGAAAGAGGCACTTCTACACCCGAACACAGTTTAAACGCCTGCCGCTCTTTTAGCTCGCTGACGCGCTTTAACTCCCTGCCGCGACAGCGAACAAATAACTAGTAATAACTGTCGGAGAAAGGACTTGGTCATAATTAGTTATAACATATCTATGCTGCTGCTGCCGCGCAGCTTTCAACTCGCTGCCGCGACACGTTAGTAGTGTCTTGGTCGTTAGTAGTTACTTGCCTAGTTGCTTGGTCACTTCTTATGTTTTATGGAAAATACTTATCCAAAATGTGTACTTATTTCAAATAATGCATTTGAAGCCGAAGTCACTACTACAAACACATAGCATCAAAGAGATGTATTATAACTCGTTATGAGCAAGTCCTAATTAATAGCGTCAGGCGCGGGGGTTGCCTGTCCTCATTTTCCATCTGACTTGACTCTATCTCATTCCCCAGCTACATGACTTGACTCTATCTCATTCCCCAGCTACAACTTCTAGGGCAAAAACCCACTTGTTGACTTTATCCGTGCTTTCCCGGTCGCTGTAACAGCTACTCGCCAGAACACCTATGAAGGTTGTAAGGCCCCGGCAACAACAAGAAGCATTAGCGCAACGCAACAATAAGTATGTTACCACACACGGCAAGGAAGGGGAAGGGGGCTTCCAAGAATGAAGCTATCCACCTACAAGCAAGAATGAAGTGTTTCAACAATCTAATTGAGTAAACGACTTCCTGACTAACTACTGGAATCACAAATAGGCCCCTAGAACTCGTGTTAGCGCAACAGCGAAAGAAAAGAATGTTGCTATCCATACATATAGAAAGAAAAGAATGTTGCTATCCATACATATAGAAATGATGAACAACACTGTTTTGCTTCCCTTAAGTTGGACTGGGCGCACCCCAGAAAGTAAGCTAATTAGAGGCACGCACCCCAGAGAGTCAGCTAATTAGAGACACCCCAGAAAGTAAGCTAATTAGAGGCATCCCAGAAAGTAAGCTAATGCACCACCTTAGGCTTGCGCAACGGTTAACTCACTACAGACTTTGAGAACTACCGTTAGCACTTTGTCTATTTACCCTTCCTTCTTTGTTCTCTTACTTGTTTATTGGTTTTCCTTACTGGAAGGATATTTCTCTAAGCAGCCTTACCCTATGCTTTGTATGCCTTACCCTATGCTTTGTATATAAAATGAGATGAGTATTTGACCTCATGTCCTTGTCTTCTGGTTTGAGTATACTAGTTTGTTCCGTTGCTAGTTCGCATATGATAGCATATGGGCTTTGCTTCTGCACCTCTACTACAAAAGAGCCAGAGTCGAGGCCCTTATAGTAAGTTGACAATAAGAATGGAAGGAGAGTTCAAATTCTCCTATGTTTTTTACTACTTAACTAGTACAGTGTCAGTAGACGGGGCCAAGCTACAGTGCGTACTAGAGCAAGAAACCCTGCTTAATCTTCATTTACTCATTAAAGTAGGGGCCAAGTGCTGTATTCGTCTTCGGCTTAACTATTGACTCTCGGGTGAACAGCGTTGACAGAGCCCTCCCTCTCACCAACTAAAGGCTCGGTTGATGCAATCGGTAACTATGTAAGATAGAATCCCGTCCGAGAACACTTCGTACTGCACTGGGTTAGCAAGAAAGAAGTCAACTAGGTAAAGAAGTAAACCAGCCTGCCCTCGTATTGAAGTACCCTGCCCCTATGGAATAAAACAAGTAATTAAACAAGCCAACACCCATCTTTTCCACTGTTGATTCGAGAGTCGATGTATACTTTCTTCGCCCATAAAGATGTTAGGAATAAATGAATTCTTTCTAATCAGTAGATGTTTTTAGAAGAAACGCCAGGAAGAGAGCAAACCCGCTTTCAATTGAATTTAGTGCCTATAATACAGGGCTAAGTCAAGTAAAAGTAGAGCCTTTAGTCAACCCTGGATCTGACCCGTGTCTTCATCTGTAACTTACAATAGAGGCCTCTAATTCCTTGATGAACCACACCGCTCGTCTACAACAAAAGCACTGGCCTGGCAATTCCTCTTTAGAACCTTGATTCAAAGCAATGAAAACAGTCCCTCGCTACTTTCCTAGCACTGGAACCTTATACTTGACCTAGAACTAGAGCTAGCAGAATAGATCTAACAATGAAGTACTACTTTCCACCAACAGGCTCCTGCCGCCATGAAGACAGGACTCGCTCATAACTGAATTATAACATAGTATTTGGAGTCTTGCGTTTGTAGGAGTTGCTTGGCCCTTGTATTGAACAGCTACTAAGTTCAATACACCTGCCTTTCCGTTGTTCTTCCGCCTATCTTTCGGCTTTAGCTTTTTCTGAGATGCTTCTCAAAGCGCGTAGCTTCTTGTTTTATAAAGGTGTGTGCGCGCCCTAAAGCTTTCGTTCGCTATCTATGTCTTTTAGAATGGACTAAGGCTTACTATACTCACGGAGCGAGTGATCTTTCGTAAACCTAGGAAGAAGGGAGAAAATAGCAACAATATTCGATTGGAACCCCTTCCTTGACTTCTACGTTTCTTGCTTTTATCGCTCTTCGGTCAGTTCAAAAAACACACTAATGTAAGCTTGGGCCTGCAAGGTATGATTCTCCCGATGAAACTCCCCTACTTATGTCTATGCTGGGAAAAGTTAGCCCCTAATCGAATCTCTACAGCGTCGGTAGTAATTGACGATCTAGAACCGTAATCCGTATCTCACCTCTTGAGCAAGCCAGAATATGAGTGATTCTTAAAAGTCCCAAATTCACGTGGTTTAGCTTCCATGCCCCAGAAAGGAGGTGCACACCCATGTATTAAGCCAGACCAGACTGCTTACTCGCGGAATAAGATTTTCACATAACCCCATGGTAGAAAGAAAGCCTTACTGTTATGAATGACCCGTACCATAATATCATTGATTATAGCCCCAGAGTATTAGGACAGGCGCCGGCCTACTTTGGACTTGAATTGCCTGCTTGTGCGTAACCGTTTGAGCTGAGGGCAGTAAATGAATAATTAACGTATTTAGATCCGTACCCATATTTGATTAAGGGTGCTAAGGGTTAAGAGAAATCCATGATTCCATAAAACAGTGCCAACATTCTTTGTTGTAGTGGAAGTAAGCAAAGCAGTGGTTTTGATTTTCCTTATAGAGAATAGATTAGAAACTATTATAAGATTGAATTAGTCTAAGAATATAGGGTAGCCGTGTAGAATATAGGGTAGCCATGTGGAATATAGGGTAGCCAAGCCAAGATAACAAGTAGATCTGGCCCAAACTCCTATTCTCTGTCTCGTTCAAGTCAAGTTCCAGTTTCAAGTCAGAAGTAACAGATGATATAATGAAGTAAAACACTACATTGCTTGCTCGTTTATTCATTGAGTGCATATATGATCTAATTGAGTAACTTCACTCCTGACTGAAACCATATTAGTGAAGCGCTTAGTACTGAACTATTCTATATCTCATTCTTATTGAATACTCAATTGGGTGCCCACATTCCTTCCGTATTCTCTTAGGGTACCGGTACTAAATCATAGAAATAAGATAAGTTAACCTCTCATAGTAGTTAATAAAGTAACATAACTCTATCAAATCCAATATATTCTCAATTATGACACTAGCTTTTTGCTCATTCATAAGATCGATCCCACTCGGAACTACATAATATCTAAGCCCCCCAACACACCACTTGATAATTGACCTCCATTAACCATGTACCACGAGCAATAGGCACCCGATCCTGATATGGAGTGTGTTTGTTACTTATGAAGCTTATCAGGTGATAGAGGCGTCGGTCGGGTGTGGATTCAATTGCTAAGAGGGCATTTCCTCAAAGCAAGAGTTTCACCAAAGAAAAGAAGTCAATCTAAACAAGAAGGAGCTGGAGCCAGAACATAAGGGTATATTCCATTTCTATTTTCCGTAGATAGGAGTCGACTTTCACTTTAGTATCACTTATTTCAGTCACACAGTTCTTTCTCTCTCATATAACTAGTTGCAGCATCATCTGCTAACCAATGGGTGTAGCGGCGAATCTCCTGATTATCCAATTACCCCTCGTAAAAGGCGGGTTCCCAGAAAGGAAACCAATCCAGGCTATCAAAAACACAGCAAGAGCTCTTCGCCACTGCATGGTCTTTCTTGTCTTATGCAACTACTCAACAAGCAACAAACAAGCAAGCTCACATTAGCACAATCAATGGCTAACTCAGAACTAAAGCGTTTCGCATACGTTAACACTTAGTTGAGTAACGTTGCTTTTTCCCTTTCACCCTATCCTTATTATTCTATGACTTCTTAATGGAATCTAGTGCGCATAGCGTATAACGGATGAATATTACGGAGCATACATATTGATTGTTGCACTCATATCAGCTCCCCGGTTAGTAAGCGTTAGCGCGTTGATTCTTTCATTCCTATTTGGATATGCTTTCCCTTGCCTTATACGCAATTTCCCACTTTAGAATACTTACAAAAAAGGAAGAGGCCGGTCATACTTACTCAAAAGGAAGAGATTCTATCTTAAAGGAAGTCAAGTAAGGAAGCAATGCTCTGTTTTTCATAGATGATATCTGAAAGTCAAGGAAGTCAAGTAAGGAAGCAATGCTCTGTTATTCATAACACTTCTATATGTGGAGAACGCTATATGATTTGATTGTTCCGTTAGCGAGTTCATGCCGGTAAGGGTCAACAGTACAAGTTCGGGGAAGCGGGAAGGCTTAATAGAACAGAATAGATTCAATTCAAACAAGGAAGCAAGCAACAGCGTTAGGAGTTTTAGAAAGCTTAAAGCAAGGAGTAAGGAGTTCGGTAGAGCAGAGACGGAGCCAGAGATAATGTCATAAGTGAGTTTGAGAATCTTTCTCCCCTTCCGAATCTATTTGAGAATCTTTCTCCCCTTCCGAGTCCATCTATAGCATAGAGTCCGGAGTCAGCCATAAGGTGAGGTTTCGACAAGCAGTGAGGCCGTGGACAGTAAGTCTGGTCTGGTATTCGATCTATAGGGTTGGGCCAGCCCTGAGCTAATGCGCTTACGGAGTTATTAAGTTCAATTCAAATTCATGAGTTGCTAAAGCTGTAGAAAGCTGGGTGCCCATCCCATCTTCTTTGACTTTCCGGGCGAAAGAGTTATGTTAGCTTACTTGAGTTTTTGGGTGCTAAGGGGAAACAAGTGGTAGCAAGCGACAGCGCAAGACTTTAGCTAAGGAGTTTGAACAAGCAATGACTTCTGGAACTTCACGACAACACAAGCACCGGCCAAGTAACTACACAACGCCAAGTAATTACTAGCCCGCGCCGAATTGATTATAGAGCACCTGGCATAGATCTAAGTAAATACCCGGTTCCTATAATTCCGCTTATGGTCCTGTTCCTTATGCAGATCCAGCCGATTCTCTCTCTTTCGTCGACTACACTATAACTCCACTTTCCTCCTCGTTTGTAGGCTTCCCTTTTGCCGACCTCAGTACTTATGTAATCAAAGAATGAGACAAGTGTGAGCTCGGTTAGCGCTGAGTATCTAATATCATATTACCCTCACCCTTTTATAGAGTATATAATATCATATTACCCTTACCCTTTTATAGAGTATATAATATCATATTACCCTTACCCTCTTCTATACCTTATTGCGGCTTCAGATACAGCTTAAGCATCTTATCCTTCTTATAGAGCAATACTTTCTTTTGATTCTGGCTCCTGCGGATTCTCTTTAATCCCTTGGTTGAGCACTTGGTATATAAATGAATCACAGGATACTACATCCCTTTCGCCAACACCAGTCTACGTAAGTGAACTATTATCTATAGAAAATTCCATAAGCAAGAGCACAAGAATGTATAGTACAATACTAAAGGGGAAGGCTGTATCACAAGAATCTATAGTAAATAAGGGTAGGCGCCTCAATTCACAAGCGTAGCGCTCACTCACTGGCGCACAAGTCAAAGCTGGAATTTCCACTCCTTACCTTAGGCTTAGGCGCACAGCAGCATATCTTTTCAATGAAACATAAACAGGTTATGCAGCTGACAATTGACTCACTAAGGCTTACTCTTTGGTGGGTTGGGGGCCTAACGAAGTCTTAATCATTGACTATAGGGAGTTCCGGGTACCTAGATTCTCTATTCTTAAACCAACTCGCGCAGTAGGTCAGTCAACAAATACTCCAAGTGCACAACATCTTTCTTATAGAATAACTAAACACCGGGAACTTGAGGAACGTCTTGCTCTGGGTTGAAGGAACGAGATACTAAAGGAGATACGCGACACCTCGTATTGAGACTTTCCTTCCCGCTTGCAAGATACCCTGACTTTGACACCGCTGCTTCATCTGCTCTATCTTCATATCTTTATTCCTATACAGGTCTTGGACTTGTTTCTTGTCTTGCACCGAGTCAAATAGTCAAAACACTAATGGATTATCGAGCACCTGTGCCTAGTATAGAGAGACGTTTTTTCACTAATCGCTTCTGTCCTTCAGTAGAGTGATGTTAGCCCAGAAAACGAATAAGCTAATGCACAAATAAATAAGTCGTAAGCGTCCCGAACACCAATAAGCTAATGCACAAGTAAATAAGCCGTAAGCGTCCCGTCCCGAACAACGATAAGCCTAACCATTGTTCTTGCAACCCTAATACACAACGTTTGGTCTAAACTTATGGCTTCTATTTACTCCAATTGTGGAACGGCTTTTGCCCTAGCTTGAATAATACTAAGCAATGCGAGTTGACTGCGAAAGATGAGAAGGGTCGCTTCACACAGGCCTAATAAGAGACTGCGGGTAAGGGAAGGTTTTGTGGAAATTCATGTTTGCCCCATATAGTAAGTGCTTCTGTATTGCCTGTTGAGTTAAAAGAAGAAATCAGAAAAGATTAGATGCTTGATGGCGCTGCCCAAGAAGACTCTGTGGCGCACTATAATCAATGGTAAGTGAGCTGCTTTCTGACATTATAGGTATAGGCTGAGCTGCTTTCTGACATTATAGGTATAGTCCGGGTGAGAGAGATTCAATGACATTATTCACTTCTAGTCCTTGCTTATTTAGAGGCAACAAATGCATTAGTTGAGCCAAAAAACGACTACTAATTTCAGTTACGCTTACGGAGGCCCAGAGGAGAGGGTTTGATAGGTAATTTGCCATAAGATCATATGAACATGTCTGAAAGTTAGCAAAAAGCACTTATTATACCGCTTCGCTTACGTTAGTGCAGGTGAGAGTCCCCCGAGGTAGGTATTAACTTTTGAATAGGATTTCGCTCGTTAGGCAGTAGGTAAGAGCCACTTAGCAACTACTACAAAAGCACAGAAAGTCAGGAGAGACAAGTAGCGGCCGAAGGCCAAGCAACAATACCTGGCACCCGAAACAAGACTGGCCAAAGCAACTACTCAAAAGGCAAAGCAAGTCAGAAATGAGTTGTTTAACCTACTTTCAACTGGACTCTCCCCTTTGAGCTCGAGTGGTACAAGAAGTTTCGCTCACCTCACCGAACCGACCCGAACAAGACTTAATGCTGACATGGACTTCTTTCTCGTTGTTTAACGACGGCAGCTTATTCCGTTTCTTCTTCTGTTGATTCCGTTTATGAAGAAGCATCCTCTCTTTCAGAAACTCGCTTTAGCTTCTCTTTCGTCTCCTTCACGTTCGGTCAAGTAGCTTATTTCCAGGCTAAAGAAAGGGCCAAGCTTAGACTAGATGCAGAAGATGGGGGTCATATGGAAGAATTGGTAATATGAGTGGAATTCTTTACTACTAAATAGAGGTGCTGAGAATAGCTACCTCGACTCTTAGACTTGAACTACCTAGGTTGATTCTGCTTCTGCTCGGTGTTAGTTAGAGTTAGCAGCGAGT